>NC_068433.1:20148123-20451078 GCF_023373465.1 Oncorhynchus keta
CTAATATTTGCTCCGTGGGTTGCTTGGATAGGTGACCTGACCAGCAGGTCTGTTGTCTGACCAAGTGCCCTGAAGGAGGAAGTGGAGGAAGTGGAAGTATCAGCTCTGTCAGATCGGAGGAGGAGGAGTAGTGCATCGGTGGTTAGGGAACGGTGTTCAGAATGTTGAGGGGAGGGCAGGAGGGAGGTTCAGGGGAGAAGGGTGTGTGTGTTTGCATATTTATAATTTTGTGTGTTTCATGTGTGGACAGTTTGAGTTGTGTTTCTTATGTAAGACACTAAATGTTGCCACTGTGTTATTATGTACATAGATGCCTGTCAATTAGTTTTGCTTCTATGTGTGGATAGCTAAGATAATCTTGACACAGTGACACAAAGTTTACTACTAACAACACACAGTTCCTACAACACAAACAATAACATTTTCTCAATTAAGTCAACAGTATGAAAAGGTCTGTACCAATCATGCATGTTGAATGACCCAGTCCATTTATTGAGTCGAATAAGTATGTTGTACTTGGCCATCAATTACTCCAACAGAGTCAGGAAATGTTTCCCACTCCATTATCTACAACCAATGGCTTCACCTCAACAAAGTGTCAAGGCAGAGTAGAGCATCTTGTATCTTGGCAATCTTTGTCTAATTGTCTACGGTATGTTAATGGTGCTCCACCTGTGTGTGTGTGTGTGTGTGTGTGTGTGTGTGTGTGTGTGTGTGTGTGTGTGTGTGTGTGTGTGTGTGTGTGTGTGTGTGTGTGTGTGTGTGTGTGTGTGTGTGTGTGTGTGTGTGTGTGTGTGTGTGTGTGTGTGTGTGTGTGTGTGTGTGTGTGTGTGTGTGTGTGTGTCAATAGTGCTTTGGACTGCTAGGGATTAACGGGGCAGGAAAAACAACCACCTTCAAGATGCTGACGGGGGACATCGCCGTCTCCGGAGGAGAGGCCTTCCTAAACAGATACAGGTGAGGAGGAGCTAACTGGCTGTTAGCACGCACATGGACACATGCACACACACATACTTGCCACCGGCTGCTACCCCAAGCTAGTCATCATAATTACCCACCCACGATGCTCACTATAAGGGATAGAGCTCAGGGAGTTTTCTTCGCCTTCTTCTTTTTCGAAGCCTATCCCAAATGGCACCCTATTTCCTGTATAGTGCACTACTTTTGACCAGAGCCCCATGGGCCCTGTTTATGTCCTATGAGCTCTGTTCACTATGTAGGAAATAGGCTGCCATTTGGGATGAAGTCCTACTCGCTTTCTCAGCAACTTTTGCTCTTGCTCACTTTGGGTTTTGCCATCCCCCTCTCTTGCTCTCTCTCTCTCTTTCTCTCTCTCTCTCTCTCTCTCTCCCTCTCTCTCTCTCTCTCGCTCTCTTGTACATTCTGTTTTCTTGTCCGTTTGAACTCGTGTTCTCTCATGTCCCTTGTTCATTCTTTCAACGTGCTGTCTTGCACATTCCCCATTCTCTCTCTTCCACTCTCCATCTCCCACATATTTCATTCTGTTGCACACCCCCTCTCTTTCCGGCTCCCGCTCCCTCTCCCTCAATCCCACTCTTGTTTTTCTTTCCCCTCCTGCCACACACACATTTTGAGAGAAACAACATCTCCCTTTCCTCAGCTCCGAATCTAGAACTCATCTCTATGGAAACGATGTGAGGCAAACGGTGGATGAATACTAGTTTCTTGCAGTCTCCACTAGTTTGCATCGCCATAGCTGTGTTGACACACAGTAGTTATTCATTTATTAAAACTGGTAATTGACTTTGTGGTGAAGCAAAACACAGAGGGGCCTTAACAAGACAAAGTTAATGTTGATGAGTGCTGCAGTGATCAAAGGCAGTCTCTTGAACCTTCAAGGAAAGAAAAACTGACAGAACAGGGAGTAAATGACATATGCCCACCTTCTGTTTGGATGAGAGAAGACTGAGAGGAGGATGAGAGAAGACTGAGAGGAGGATGAGAGGAGGATGAGAGAATGCTTATCTGAGCTGTGGGAACAACAACTAGGAGGAAAATATAATTTCTCTCCAAATAAAAGAGTTTGTGTTGAACCCCCAAATCTCAAATTTGTTGATTGTCTGTTTACATTCCTAAAGCCTGCCACAAATAACCTCCATCCCACGAGCGATTATTTCCTGCCAGCCCACTGCTGGGTAGAGCTTGGTAGAGCTCGTTTTTCCATTTCCCCTCACAACATCAATATTGTCACGCAGTATATTGTGTAAAGCAGATTAACGAAAACCGTCTGTAGACAGTGGGAAGCAGTGTAGATGTTTTTCCACTACCTTCAGACTGCAGATGACATGCAAAGATATGCCCCAAAGTGCCGTTCATTTTGCATGACAGATATTGTTTGTGAAAAAGTCACCTGGGACTAAGACTACGTAATGCAAATTGAACTGCTATGTTGTTCCTCATGTTTGGCTCCATGTAGAAAGCGGAGAGTTTTCTTTTTCTTAACCAAGTTGTTAATATTTATTCTGGTAATGGAACAACTTGCTTCATGAGGGCCTTTCGCCGTGAGGACATTTTCTTTTCACCCAGCCTTTGTGAGATACAATACATGGAGTTATACTTATTGTACTTCCCGAGTGGCACAGCAGTCTAAGGCTAGAGGCGTCATTACAGACCATGGTTTGATTCCAGGATGTATCTCAACCGGCCGTGATTGGGAGTCCCATAGGGCAACACACAATTGCCGCAGCGTCGTCCGGGTTAGGGTTTGGCCGGGATAGGTCGCCATTGTAAATGATAATTTGTTCTTAACTGACTTTCATAGTTAAATAAAGGTTAAATAAAATAACAAATAAATAAAAATAATGTTCTCTCTTTTAAATGAAGGTATCGCCCAGGTGCTGAGTTTTTGAATAGTTTAACTGTTTGAAACAGTTAGTAGATGTAAGACTGTGCTGCACATACCAACTGTATAGGGATGGTGATGTTGATGATGATGAAGATGCCACATGATTTGGATCGCTTATTATCATCATCATCATCAACATCATGAAGATCATGATGCTGTTTATGTTGTTGTTGATGATGTTGACGATTGATCCTGATCATGTGGCATTATGTGTCTTCATACAAGTTCTGTGGTGATGTTCCTCCCAGCGTACGGACAGAGATGAGGGACGTTCACCAGAACATGGGCTACTGCCCGCAGTTTGACGCCCTCAACGACCTTCTCACCGGACGAGAGCATCTGGAGTTCTACGCCAGACTACGAGGCGTACCGGAGAAGGAAGTCACCATGGTAACATTTCCCCTTGTCTGACCCAAATAATGTCATTTCCTGTTCCTGTATGACGCAACACCATTTGATTCCTAAGGTTATACCGTTGTCGTTATAGATGTTTCTTCCCCTCCATACAATACATGCACTTCCTTCCATAAAAGAGACATAGACAGCACACTAGACTTGGTCAAAGTAATAAATCACCTCTGAAGTGGAAGACATGTATAATACATAAGGTTCTGGTTTGAGAGGCTGGCCACGGCTAATGCCTTTACATAATTCACCAGCATGCCAAGCAGTGTGGCCGCCCCGCCACCCCCAGTTTCTCAATGGCCCCCTCAGCAACAACAACATAAAAAAAACTCAGCTGGTCAGTTGCCTCAAACTCAGGCCCAGGCGCAGGCCTTTGATCTCACAGCAGCCCCATTTGGCCAAGGGACCCCGTTTCTCTGGTCTCTAGTTTGTCGGGTCCACTGAGCTGTGCTTTGTGGCAGCCATTTTGGCTCTAGGGAGAGCCCCGGGGAGCTGGTGTCATTTCCGCATCATTAGTCCACCAACATGTCAATATAGGGTAAATGAATGTCTGGATGGTTGGACTGGAAACCTGCCTGCACATTGGGGATACCTGAACAGGACAGGGATTGGGAAATCGCTAGGGGGATGAATACTGGATAAGTTCCTGCTGGTTAGTACAATTTGTTGGGTTGTGATGTGGCCCAGAAACCCTCAGTGCAGCATATCAGCCTTAAAAGGGGTCCTGTGGCGATGCCAACCACCATGCATGTCTCATTCCAGGGGAAAGGAAGGGATGGGAGGGTGTGAGAGCAGAATGGCAGAACAAGACACCCCACACCAACATGGATTATTGGGTTACTGTCATAGAAATATATAATTAGTAATTCTATTTATATGGTTTCTGTGTTGTTATTAGGTGGCAGAGTGGGGCATCCAGAAGCTTGGCCTGGTCAAATATTCCAACAAGGCAGCCGGTACCTACAGCGGAGGGAACAAACGCAAGCTCTCCACTGCCATGGCTCTGATTGGTTGTCCTCCTGTGGTATTCCTGGTAAAATGATAGCTGATTGGCTGAAAGGCCCAAAAACAGCCTTGTTATTGCCTTATGACAATGTTATTAACACCTACCAATGTATAGTGCATAGAGTTTGATGGAGGAATAATGGTCTGGGGTTGCTTTTCATGGTTATTTAGTTCCAGTGAAGGGAAATCTTAACATTACAGCATAAATTACATTATTGACAACTTTGTGGCAACAGTTTGGGGAAGGCCCTTTCCTGTTTCAGCATGACAATTTCCCTGTGCACACAGCAAGGTCCATACAGAAATGGTTTGTCGAGATTGGTGCGGAAGAACTAGACTGGCCTGCACAGAGCCCTGACCTCAACCCAATTGAATACCTTTGGGATGAATTGGAAGGCCAACAGTGAGCCAGGCCTAATCGCCAAACATCAGTGCCCAACCTTACTAATATTCTTGTGGCTGAATGGAAGCAAGTCCCCACAGCAATGTTCCAACATCTTGTGGAAAGACTTCCCAGAAGAGTAAAGGCTGTTATAGCACCAACTCCATATTCATGCCTATGATTTTGGAATGAGATGTTCGACAAGCAGGTGTCCACATGCTTTTGGTCATGCAAGTGTATATTAGTTTATTTTAAGCAGTGATTAAATGTTCAGTGTGAGCAGAATATCACCTTTTCAACTCCATATTGCTTTTGCCAATTTGCCAAGAGATAGAATTCCACTTTGTTTTAATTTTACAGCAAAGAGGAGATATAACAAATTAAAGGATGTATTCTGTATTGGTATGCATGCATGACAAAAAAAAGAAATCCTGCCTCAAACTTACAAATGCTTATTGAATTTCCCTGAGGATTATATGTCAATTACTAGTAGATGAAAAAGGGGGCTATATTTCAGTCGGGTCGCTATCTGGTCACGTTTTTAAATTAGTTTTTCAGAGTCCATCCGATCTCGTTTTAAAATGTAAAGCTAACACTGTTTGCAGGATTAAAGCCTTATACTGGGATTTCTCACGGAAAGAAAATGGCATAGAGAGGGTTGAACAAGTTTTATAATGGCATAGCCTCAATGGGAGGAACCAACTTTTTTAAAAATCTTACTGATTTCATGAAAATAGAATCTCTCAAATATTGTACACACACGCCTGATGAGGTGAATTAACATTTACTATTATAAGACTGAAGTATTAATTCATTCATTCATTCATTCAACCTGTCAGTCAGTCAGTTAGTCATTCAAGACATAGCAAATCATTCTGATCCCCTCACCAGCTGTAGTGTGTGTAGTTTTATATGCATGTACTCTGCATCATGTAGCCTGCCTACCTACACAATATTCCCTATTATAACACTGTGCCGATGCTAGTGTTCATTCCGTCAGATAGTTCACTTGCAGTTGTTTAGTGGGCCTGTCTCCTAACTTTGAGACAGAGGGATAATATAGTGTTAGAGTGAATTTCCATTTGTGTGGTAGGTAGTCTTGCTCGGATGCCTAAGAGCAACTTTGCACAGCGACAGAGTCGGCATGGTGATGGAGATCCCTGGTGGGATTTCGGGGATTCTGGTGGTGAAGGGAGAGGGGTTGGAGCACAGGCAATGGGCTGCGTCCTGTCTCTCTCTCTAATCGTCCATGGACACACACGCCCGGGGGAGAGAGAAATGGAATGGGGAATGTGTGTGTGTGTGTGTGCCGTGCAAGCGTGTGTCTGTGTGCGCGCGTGCAAGCAAGTGCAAGCGTGGGTGTTGCATGACTGTGTGGGCATGTGTTTGTGGGGATTTACATGGCGTGTGTGTGTGATTATGTCTGTGTCTGTCAGAGAGAAGTCCCCTGTGAATTAGTTTGGCCTCTAAAAGTCCCTGATGCCATTGGCTCTCCTCATTTTTAGCTTCCTCAAATCCAAAGCTTCTTTAAACTGTTTCGATTCCACTGGTTAGTGTTGGCAGCAGAAGCCTTTAAAACATTACGCTTTTATGTCTAAATGTAGACCTCTTCCAACTGGAAGGGACATATCGGTGTAGTGTCAGGAGCATAATGCTGTGTGATGTCAAGGTTCGGGACAAAAAAAGGATATGAGACCTTTGTGGGGCATATTCTGAGGGTATAAGGCCCAATCTGTAATTTTGACAGCCTGACCATACCATGACGAATCAATCGATAGCCTGACATGTGAAATTGTTTTAAGATGGTCATACTATGGATGATTTGGCAATTTGATTTGGATTTTTGGCCCCCTTTAGGTATGCCCCTAAAATATTGACAAAATTATTTGATAAAGTTCTTAATTTTGCCTGTCGTCCAGAGAAACGCATTGAAAAAGAGTTTGTCCTATATCTTGGAGAAATAAGAAAGCTCAGTAAATGTATATACAGTTGAAGTCATAGGTTTACATACACCTTAGCCAAATACATTTAAACTCAGTTTTTCACAATTCCTGAAATTAATCCTTGTAATAAAATCCCTGGCTTAGGTCAGTTAGGATCACCACTTTATTTTAAAAATGTGAAATGTCAGAATAATAGAAGAGATAATGATTTATTTCAGTTTTTATTACTTCCATCACATTCCCAGTGTGTCAGAAGTTTACATATACTCAATTAGTATTTGGTAGCATTGCCTTTAAATTGTTTAACTCTGGTCAAACATTTTGGGTTGTCTTCCACAAGCTTCCCACAATAAGTTGGGTGAATTTTGGCCCATTCCTCCTGACAGAGCTGGTGTAACTGAGTCAGGTTTGAAGGCCTCCTTGCTTGCACACGCTTTTTCAGTTCTGCCCACAAATGTTCTATAGGATTGAGGTCAGGGCTTTGTGATGGCCACTCCAATACCTTAACTTTGTTGTCCTTATGCCATTTTGCTACAGCTTTGGAAGTATGCTTGGGTTCATTGTCCATTTGGAAGACCCATTTGTGACCAAGCTTTAACTTCCTGACTGATGTCTTGAGATGTTGCTTCAATATATCCACATAATTGTCCTCCCTCATGATGACATCTGTTTTGTGAAGTACACCAGTCCCTCCTGCAGCAAAGCACCCCCACAACATGATGCTGCCACCCCTGTGCTTCACGGTTTGGGATGGTGTTCTTTGGCTTGCAAGCCTCCCCCTTTTTCCTCCACACATAACAATGGTCATTATTGGCAAACAGTTCTATTTTTCATTCATCAGACCAGAGGATATTTCTCCAAAAAGTACGATCTTGGTCCCCATGTGCAGTTGCAAACCGTAGTCTGGCTTTTTTATGGTGGTTTTGGAGCAGTGGCTTATTCCTTGCTGAGCGGCCTTTCAGGTTATGTCGATATAGGACTCGTTTTATTGTGGGTATAGATACTTTTGTACCTGTTTCCTCCAGCATCTTCACAAGGTCCTTTGCTGTTGTACTGGGATTGATTTGCACTTTTCGCACCAAAGTAAGTAAATCTCTAGGAGACAGAACGTGTCACCTTCCTGAGCGGTATAACGGCTGCGTTGTCCCATGGTGTTTATACTTGTGTACTATTGTTTGTACAGATGAACGTGGTACCTTCAGGCATTGGAAATTGCTCCCAAGGATGTACCAGACTTGTGGAGGTTTGCACATTTTTTTCTGAGGTCTTAGCTGATTTCTTTAGATTTTCCCATGATGTCAAGCAAAGAGGCACTGAGTTTGAAGGTAGGCCTTGAAATACATCCACAGGTACAGCTCCAATTGACTCAAATGATCAGAAGCTTCTAAAGCCATTATATCATTTTCTGGAATTTTCCAAGCTGTTTAAAGGCGCAGTCAATTTAGTGTATGTAAACTTCTGATCCACTGGAATTGTGATACAGTGAATTATAAGTGAAATAATCTGCCTGTAAACAATTGTTGGAAAAATTACTTGTGTCATGCACAAAGTAGATGTCCTAACCGACTTGCCAAAACTATAATTTGTTAACAAGAAATGTGTGGAGTGGTTGAAAAACAAGGTTATGTGTATGTAAACTTCTGACTTCAACTGTATATACAGTATACATTTTTCACACATAGAAAAAAAAATGTGGGTAGGCCCAAAACTACCTTCATACTTCAATACATTTTTTAAAAACTGGTACCGGTTACCTTCATATGAGTCCTTGGACACTTCTGGGGGTCGTAGAGCACCATCGTGTTCGTGAGAATCTCCCCTCTCACATTAGTTTGTAGCCCAAATGGTTTATATGCTACAAACAGAAGTTGGCACATCGACGGTACCGACAAGTCCCCTGACACTTGTGGGGGTCGTAGAACAGTCATGCTAGTGATAATCTCCCATTTCCATAGAGTTGTCTTAATAGTTAGGTCAAACCGTTTGGATGCTACAGATGTTTTCGTGAGAAGACCGATTTTTGGTATGTCTCGTGGTCTGACAAACACCGCTCTAGCTCTTCCACCTTTCACCGCAGATGCTGAAGTGCTACACCTGCCGATGCGGTATTTCTACCTTAATCGGTCAGATTTTAATGGAGATGTTCTCATTATGTAACTTAGATTTAATTTAGTATGTTAATCGACTCTAGGGGCTTTGAAAAGGATAGATTGAATAAAATACCCCAAAATATATTATTTTTAAGGACAATCATTTTAAGCTTAAGAATGTTTGTCTAAGGATGTGGAACATGAAGTAAGATTGAGAGAATTTTAAGGGAGAATAGGAGTAGAGATGGGATAACATCGAACTTAATGGAGGTCAGATGTTGAAGGAACGTCTTTTCCCATTACTGTAGGACGAGCCAACGACAGGGATGGACCCCAAAGCCAGACGCTTCCTGTGGGACTGTATCCTGAGTGTCATCAAAGAGGAACGCTCGGTCATCCTAACATCACACAGGTACATATCCTTACAGTTTTAAGGCCCAATTCTAACTTGAGATTTGTGAGTGTGGCTCTGAATGGCATTTTCCTGTTTTACTATTGGGTTCTCGTTCGCAAGGTTGAAAACATTAGCAATACAACACTTCTTCACGTCCTTGCAACATATGTTTTTGGGATTATGCTAAGGTAATAAAGCAATGCTAAACTTCATTAAGGCATTTCTGAGCTGTGTCCTTCAAAAACCATGAGGAAATAAAATTCCCTTGAAAGTTGATGTTGGTCCTTTATTAGATCTGATTTGCAGAGTTAGACTTTACTGTCTTCATACGCAATTAGTGAATGGGCCAGGAGGAGTAGACAATGGTGCAATAACCGATACGACACACCGTAACTCAAACTGAGAAATCCACGAAGTACAAACAGCGAGATGGATAGTACTTCACTACATTCATGTTTATTCGTGACTCCAATGTTTTCTCTCTCCAACCTGCAATATTGTTTTCAAATCTTAACTTCTGTTGGAAGCGGGTGGTGCGGGTGGTGCAAAACCCTTTTGTACAGTTTAGTTTGTGAATCCATTAACACCACTCCATATTGTGTTGTTTTTCTGGGAAACAAAATACATTTGTTATATTAGCAATAGCGGGAACACGGCTCAGTTGCGTTCAATCGTCCATATCCCAACCAGGTGCTTTAGTTTGTCGAGTGGCGCATTCGGGAGGTTTTACATCGTCATAATCCTAATTGCTCCATCCCTCAGCAAAGCAATACAAAGCCTCCACCTCAGCAAGAAATGAATCTGTCTGCATCCAAAATGGCTGCTGAAACTCAAAGAAACATAAGATCATACACAAATGTACAGATGTTTCTCCTCCCTTGTCTCACGCCCACTCCGTCGCGCCTTTCAACGAACAGCGTGAAGCGAATCCCGGGGAAAATAATTGTTCAGCTAAAAGTTACCCATTGTCTGCAGTATTAATCACAGAGCAGGCGAAATGTGGATGCGGCAGGCATATTTCAAAGACGGACCAAATGTTTCTTGTTTTATTTCTTCAAATAAGGAAAAAGGCTGAGCTTGAACATTGGTCATTAGTCAGCCCTCTGGGTGCAGAGAGGACATTGTAGACAACAAAACCCGAAAAATGCTTATCTTACTGACTCTTGATTCAGGTCTGCAAATCTTTTGACTAATGTTTGCATAGAGTCAACACCTTTTCACGTAAACTTAAGATTCTATAGTCCTATAGTACACAATTGAATCTCTCTCTCTCTCTCTCTCTCTCTCTCTGCCTCTCTCTTGCTCTCTCTGTCTCTCTGTTTCTCTGTCTCTCTCTCTTGCTCTCTCTGTCTCTTACAGCATGGAGGAGTGTGAGGCCCTGTGCACACGCATGGCCATCATGGTGAATGGACAGTTCAAGTGTCTGGGCAGCATCCAGCATCTCAAGAGCAGGTGAGGCCTCAACAGTGTCACTAAACACTAGGCCATAGGCCACAGCTTTAATGCTGCTCTCAATGTGAAATTCCAAAAGCAATGTATAGCAACCTATACGCCAGACCTGCAAAATGAGTGACATACAAAAACACTATTACATTTAGCATTTACAGGATCAGTTAGGGTTAAGTGCATAGCCACAGTAGGGGTGCTGCAGCTCCCTTGAAAAATAAATCATAAATAAATAATGAATACATAATTTGTATCTTTTATTCTCACAAAAGTAGTGCACTGGGACTGTATATAGCGGACTGATATAGCTGTAGCATGGGCAACCCACCCCCCTTTCCCCCAAACATCCTGCGGTTATGGTTAAGTGCCTTGCTCAAGGGCACATCGACAGATTCTTCACATAGTCGGCTCAGGGATTTGAACCAGAGATCTTTCGGTTAACGGCCAAACACATTTAACTGCTGGGATACTAACCTACCTCTAAGGCATGATGCCATCTAAGGTTTGTCTCTATTCTATGAAAACCAGCACACTTATAAAGGGAATTTATTAACACTCATACATCATCAGAGGTGATTCTGTCTCGGCGGTTCTCAAGAACGGTATGCTCTAACTATCCCCCATGCTATTTTATGTAGGTGGCCTTGCCATAATAGATCAACCCACCCTAGCCCTCTCTTGACATGATAGTTGGCCTTGCCTTAAAGCTGTGATCCACGATAGGCGAAAAAAGGGCCACTGGCCACCCCAGGCTTTTGCTATTGTTTAGTTTTGAGGAAATTAGCATTTCATGCAGCATCGTGGTGAAAGCAATTGTAGTACATAATCTGCTGTGCTATCACAAGTGCCACGACAACAAAAATAACGCGCTGGATGTTCTAAGTAACGTCTTTGTTGTTGTAATATAGCAAACTGACGTGGCCGTTTCACTGCTAGCGATTCCAGTCTTTGATTAAAGAGGAAATGTAGTACTACTCTATAGAGTAAGCTTTATTTATTATGTGAATAGCTCATGTTGGTTTTTGCCCTATTTCATGATGAAGGGAAAAAGAATTCAAGTCAGAGCGGGAGGAGTGGAAAGTGGGAGGTGGGAGGGGAGAGAATGTATGTTAGGTCTGAGCAACGATGTCAAGGGTATTTCCCATCAAGAGGTTTGATGTCATATGAGAGTGAGTGAGTGAGTGAGTGAGTGAGTGAGTGAGTGAGTGAGTGAGTGAGTGAGTGAGTGAGTGAGTGAGGGAGGGAGGAGGGGAGGGAGGGAGGGAGGGAGGGAGGGAGGGAGGGAGGGAGGGAGGGAGGGAGGGAGGGAGGGAGGGAGGGGGGAGGGAGGGAGAGAAAAAGAGAAGGAGAGAGTAGGGAAGAGAGAGATGGGAGGAGGAGAGTGATGTGCTTACCTGTCCCTCCCAGCTGTAGCCGTAATTAACAGATCCTCTTTGTCAATTACTTCCTGTCCTCAGGGAGAACAAGACCGTCTTCAATATGAACAACACTGTATGGATAGGGGATGTGGAAAGAGGGAGGTGCTGAAAGGGTTAACCCCTGATTAAGTCTTGTGTAATCACTCATTCCACAGATTAAAGCAGTTAGGGGGAACAAGTAAACGTTACAGGTACAGGTACATTTAAATGTTTTTGTTTTGTTTGGTAATTGTGGGTCGCGAGAGTTTTTGTAGTGAATTGCTATTGTCAGTTCTTGGGACACAGTAAATACTTTTAAATTAATAAGTGTCACTATCCCTTTTGTGTAATTAATGTTTCATGAGGTGTGGGGCCGTTAATGACTGAAAAGGCAATTAAAGGTCCAATGCAGCCGTTTTGATCTCCATATCAAATCATTTCTGTGTAAAAACTTTACTGCTCTAAAAAAAAATACAAAATTGCTTCTCAGCAAAGTGCTAATTCTCAAGCAAGAATTTTACTTGGACTGTCAGGTAGCCTGAGAGGGGAGGGGGAAACTGAAAACCAGCAGTTATTGGCAGAGAGGTTTGGAACTCTTATTGGTCTATTAACTAATTTACCGCCTGGTGATGTCACCTCCATTCCACCAAAAACATGCTTAAATTTCAGGTGGTCTTTTCAAACAGCTCTTATACTAAAAGGCCATTATCATCATTTTCACAATTTCACTGCATTATTCGAACCTCAGTGTGGAAATATATATATAAAGCACAAGAAAATCGAGTTGTTGACTACACTGGGCCTTTAAGGACTGTCTCTATTTTCCTTTCCACTCTCTCCCCCTGCCACGTGCGTCTGTGAAATGACAGAGACACGGGACAGACGGACGGACGGGGGACGGGGGGCGAGTGTTTGATCAACCATTTTTAAAGTCAAGCTGCGCAAACCACTACGCAACGTAATCTATTCACATTGGAAGCATGCTTTTCTCCTGCTTGTTTATGTAAATGCTCCCCGCCATGTGGCGAGGGAGGTGTGTGTGTACGCAACGTCTCCCTAATACCCAAGCTGTTGCAGATTTGGAGTGGAAACTTCCATCAGCGTGTCACTGGCGGGGGGCAGGTGGTGTACTGCTGTCGCATTAGTGACTGACCTGCATGGTGGGCAGTGCAACTTGTTCTCTCCTCCACCCTCTCCTTCTCCCATTGCTGAGAGAGAGTGTGGAATCTCGCCACAGGTGCCTCTCACATTTTGACCCCCTATAGCGAATGTGTAATACACGCGAGCCCACCTCACCCCCACTGATCCTCCTCTCCTCCAAACATCTCGCTACATTACCCGTGTTTATTTATCCTCCTGCTGCTTCTCTCTCTCTCTCCTCCCATCTCTTTCTCTCTTCCCAGCTCTCTCTACCTCCTCATCTGTCTCTCTCTCTCTCCCCTCATCTCTCTCCCCCATCTCTCTCTCTCCCCTCATCTCTCTTTCCATCTCTCTCTCCGTCTCTCTCCTCATCTCTTTCTTTCTCCCCATCTATCTCTCCTCTTTCTCCCCATCTCTCTCTCTCATCTTCCCTTCTCCCATCTCTCTCTCTCCCCATCTCTTTCTCCTCATCTCCCCCTGTTGCCTCTCATCGCTCTCTCTCTCTCTCTCTCCCCATCTCTCTCTCTCCCCCATCTCTCTCTCTTCCCATCTCCCTCTCTCTTCCCATCTCTCTCTCTCTTCCCATCTCTCTCTCTCTCCCCATCTCTCTCTCTCTCCCCATCTCTCTCTCTATCTCCCCATCTCTCTCCCTCTCTCCCCATCTCTCTCCCTCTCTCCCCATCTCTCTCCCTCTCTCCCCATCTCTCTCTCTCCCCATCACTCTCTCCTCATCTCTCTCCATATCTCTCAGCCCATCTCTCTCCCCTCTCTCATCTCTCTCTCCCCTCATCTCTCCCCTCTCCCATCTCTCTCTCCCCTTTTCTCTCTCTACCTCCTCATCTCTCTCTCTCTCTCTCTCTCTCTCTCTCTCTCTCCCCTCATCTCTCTTTCCATCTCTCTCTCTGTCTCTCTCCTCATCTCTTTCTTTCTCCCCATCTATCTCTCCTCTTTCTCCCCATCTCTCTCTCATCTTCCCTTCTCCCATCTCTCTCTCTCCCCATCTATCTCTCTTCCCATCTCTCTCTCTTCCCATCTCTCTCTCTCTTCCATCTCTCTCTCTCTTCCCATCTCTCTCTCTCTTCCCATCTCTCTCTCTCTTCCCATCTCTCCCTCTCCCCATCTCTCTCTCTCCATCTCTCTCTCCTCATCTCTCTCTCTCCTCATCTTTCTCTCCCCTCATCTCTCTCTCCATCTCTCCCTCTCTCCCCATCTCTCTCTCCTCATCTCTCTCTCTCCCCTCTCATCTTTCTCTCCCCTCTTCTCTCTCTCCCCTCATCTCTCTCTCCCCTCATCTCTCTCCCCTCATCTCTCTCTCTCTCTCCATCTCTGTCTCCCTCTCCGTGCTCTCAGGTGGTGATGGAACCTCATCCAACCGGCTCAAGCCTTTGTTTGTGCTGCCCTCTTTAGGCCACACCGATGACCTGTCTTCCCACCTTCTCATTGGAGCAGCCTGGCAAACAGCCGCATTGTTTTAACAACCCAACCCTGTATATAAATCTGTCCCCAAATTAGCCAAAATAGCCTCAAATCAGAGAGAGCCCACTTAACGCAGATAGGGGACGGACAACGTTTTAAGAGGGTGACATTTTTCAAGGCCTCATGATTGTTTTGCATTTAAGAGTTCCTTAACCTGATCCATGACCAGGTTGCATTTCAAATTCATCATTCGTCTGAGGGGGGGGGGGGCCCAGCACAAAAAGAGCCCAGCACAAAAAGAGAACCCGGGAGATGAATAAGTGGTAGTAAATACATGTTTTACAATCCAGAGGGATCCCAGGTGTTAAATAAACTGAAATGAAGTGCAGGTCAATGAAAGAGCTTCTACATCTCCCCTATTAGCTTGTCAGGGAAAGCGAGAAGGACGCGGGAAACGAGACCCTAACCTTTTCTTTTCCTGTGAGTTACATCATTCATCTGTCTGGAGATTGAGGCGTTATGCGGCTAGCAGATGCTATATTTTGCGGCAACTTTTTTTTTTTGTCCTTACTTAAGGGGAAGCAGTGAAATCAAATATAAAAGAAAGCTGCAAAGTGCCTTTAATGCATTAAGGTAATTCGGCGTGCGCAGCAGGAGAGTTTTATAAGACTGTCTAAAAGTTGGGATCAATCTAAGGATGTTGGCTTTGAAAAGTCTAATAAATCTGCTCTCGCTCTCTATGCGGATTGACTCGGGTGCACTGTAGCTAAGTAGTACACTATCTAACTGACTGTCAGTGTCTGAGATGGATGGGAAAATAATACCCCTCACGGTTTATAATGCATCAGCGCGTAGCTGTAATTAATAGTGTTTGCACACAGACACATATCTAAAATCCTCTACGGCCAGAGAAAGCATGTGTGTTCATGAATGCAGTTTATATATGCAGAATGTGTGTGTGTCTATTCCAGACCTCATGTGAACAGTGCGTTTTGAATTAAACATGACTGTGCTGTGTGCATATCCATCGCCTGTGGGTTCTCTGTGCCGAGGATGCTTCAATGATGACCCCTATGGGCGACCTCTGTGTGTGACCCCCTCAAGGACTTCCTGCCCGATTAAAGCACGGCAACTCAGGCCCTTGGTGTGACCCCCCCCGCCCCTCGGACACAAGTATGACTGTAGTTGGTGACCTTTTACCTCTATTCTGCCCTCTCTTTTCACACTCTCCCTCACTCCACACTACACAGCACTCCAGCAGGTCTCTGCCCCTCTTTCGGAAGCTGGATGTTATTTGTTTAAAATTACACGGTTTGGGACTCTCCAACTGAGTCGGGAGAGTAGAGAGGGGAGCGGAGGGAGGGGAGAGAGGGATAGAAGTGAGGAGAGAGGAGAGCGGGTCCAGTATAATCAGAGAAGTTAGATATAGAGGCTCTGTAAAAAGCTGTGGAGCTTCACTTGTAACAGCCCTCGTAGAGACCGAGTCTGAATAATGAATGAATAATGAACTGTTGGATGAGATTTAAACCTCTGCCAACTAGACAGACAGGCAGGCAGACAGGCAGGTAGGCAGGCACCCAATCGCAAATCAACCCCTAGCTCCCACTCTTGTGTATTTGTGGATATCTGAATGAAATAGATAAGTATGGCAAAAATTCACCTAGCATATCAGTAAGCAAAAGAGTTATTGCAATGTTACTTATACCTTCCTCATCTTCTCAGATCTCCACAAGTGCATAACGTGTAGGGGAATATAGGGACAAGTGGTCAATTTGGGATTGGGCAAACAATTGACGAGTGAAGATGCTAGCATTTTCTATCGTTTTGAGATGATCTTATTGTGATGAGAACAGAAGGGTATAAATGGGGAAAATGAATATATAGGCCCACCATTCTTCCTATAGCCACAGTGTAGCAGAGAGAGAGAATTGATCAGCCACTTTTTACCACCGCTAACAAGAAGCATTTGATTACACATGCAAGCCTGAAACCCTTTCTCGCGACGCTACCGACCATTATTGCATTGTTTAAATGTTTTTGTCTTCGCTGAGCTCCGGACTTCTGAAGCTCGGCTGCTCCTCACCGGCTTCAGACAGGCAGACTTCCTGTCTGGCCCAAGCCCATCACTAAGTGGAGGGGATTTTGTCAGACTCTTGACTGGATGATGAATCGGGTTTGATGAAAGCAGGCTTGATGAGAGCTAAGTCTCAAAACGGGTGAGATGTCAGAAGACTCCTGCTCAGACTGGCAACTCTATTAACTTAGCCTTTTGTTCATTCAAACTTTGTACTGGTGGCCTATTTCAAAATACCATGGAAGGAAGTCCACTCTACTTTGTAATCACATGGAATTGGACATTGCCTACTACTTACTAAAACTACATACTAGGTACTACATACTATTTAGAACGTACTGTTTAGTAAAAAGGTATGCAGGTATGCGTACGAAACAAATATAAGCAGCAACAATAGACTCACCATAATTTGAAAATGCACTATTTTAATGTTGTTTCCCGTCATTATTTAAATTTGATAAAGTGCCTTATTTCATTATCGGCTGATTGTCAGCTTTTGTCAAACACAGGTGGGTCTGAAAAGATGACTCTCTTCCTCAATAGCATGCAACCAATTCTACTTGATGAAAAGCCGAAATGAGTATGACATCCTGGGATTTAAAGCATCCTCAATTTTCAACATTTCACATTCTATAAAATGTTCTATTATCGCATATTCAGACACGACCATGGCTTGTTATTCGGTATAATGATGTGTTGGCATTGAAAGGCTGTTCTGGCCGTGGATTCTAAGTTGTATGCTAGTACGAACATTGAAACATAGCCTTAGTGTGGTACTTCGAACACTTCCGACCTCGTGTAGCCATCTTTGTATTGGAGGACTCGCCTGTCCACCCGGGGGAACCATTCGCCTTTTCACCACCACCGAGCTTCACAGCTCTCTCCCACAGCCCCCTGAGATAGTGGAGACTGAGGCTTGCTCACCATATCTCTAATTACTATTAAGGGATTGCTGCCTTTCCTTGCATGTAGCACTTAACAGCCCACAATGGACATTTCCACAAGTAAATATAACATTAGGAGATTAATTAAGCAGAAAACAACGGGTCATAGAGCACTAACGACAAAATAACAAGGTAAAGTGTCTTATTTTGTGCTCACTAGACACAGCGTCAAAGCCCAGCAAAATGCCAAATTGTAATTAGCGGATATAAGGCTGTGGCGATCATGAAATTTTGTCAGCCGGTAATTGTCATGCAAATGACTGCCGGTCTCACGGTAATTGACCGCTAATTAGCATAAACAAGTACAAGCCTTTGGAACATATGCGTTTTTATAAAGTCTAAGAAATCTATTTAATATACACCATCACAATAAATCCATTGTTTTTTTAGGCAGGTGTAAATAAATATTATGATATGAAGAAAATGTATTTCAGAAGAACATAATACAGTGCCTTCAGAAAGTATTCACACCCCTTGACTTTTTCCACATTTTGTTGTGTTACAGCCTGAATGTTATATTGATTAAATGTTGATTTTTGTTTAACTGGCCTACACACAATACCCCATACTGTGCATGTTGAATGATATTTCTTGACATTTTTTACCAATGAATTAAAAACCTCATCTCTGTACCCCACACATACAATTATCTGTAAGATCCCTCAGTAGTTCAGCAGTGAATTTCAAACACAAAGAATGGCACCTATTGGTAGATGGGTAAAAATGGAAAAAAAAAAGACATTGAATATCCTGTTGAAGTTATTAATTACACTTTTAATGGGTGTATCAATACACCCAGTCTGTAAAGGTCTGGGTGTAGCGTGTGCAGAGGAGTCAGGAGCAGGACAGCAGAGATGAGTAATAAAAGTAACTTTACTCAAAATCCAAAGACATTTGAAATACCAAGCCCACAAAATCGGACCGAACAATACAAAAACAATCACGCACAAAAACCATGGGGAAAACAGAGGGTTAAATAATGAACATGTAATTGGGGATTTCAAACCAGGTGTGTAAAACAATGGAACAATGGAAAATTAAAAGTGGATCGGCGATGAGTAGAAGGCCGGTGACGTCGACCGCCAAATGCGCCCGAACAAGGAGAGGGACCGACTTCGGCGAAAGTCGTGACACAGTCACTACAAAGATACAGACATTCTTCCTAACTCATTTGCTCAATGGCTGAGATAGGAGAAAATTTAGGATGAATCTACAACATTGTAGTTACTCCACAATACTATCCTAAATGATAGAGTGAAATGAAAGAAGCATGTACAGAATAAAACAATTCCAAAACATGCATCCTGTAAGACACTAAAGGCACTAAAGTAAAACTGCAAAATAAATGAACTTTATGTCCTCAATACAAAGTCTTATGTTTGGGGCAAATCCAACACAACACTGAGTATCACTCTTCATATTTTCAAGCATGGTGATGGCTGCATCATGTTATGGGTATGCTTGTCATAGGCAAGAACTAGGGAGTTTTGGGGGATAAAAATAAACAGAATTGAGCTAAGTACATGCAAAATCCTAGAGGAAACCCTGTTTCAACCTGCTTTCCAACAGACAATGGGAGACAGTACTATAACCTAAAACACAAGGCCAAATATACACTGGAGTTGTTTACAAATATGACATTGAATGATCCTGAGTGGCTTAGTTACAGTTTTGATTTAAATCGATGGCCATATGGTATGGCGCTTAGTCAGACAACATACAGTACAGTAGGCCGACTCATACAGTATGTTGTACTTAAAAGTGGTCATTTGAAACAGGTCTTGTACGGTAGATTAAGAGTTATTTGCCATCTTTAGATGTGAATGATACAAACCTGATATAACAAAATGTCTGAGAAATCAAAACATATATGGGCTGCATAATGCGACTATTTATGATTCTAAATAAATAAAGCTTGCGCTCTGTTCCTGCACACGCTGATCTCTCAAGCGATCATATTTTCACCCATCAGACTATTCTTAATTTAACCTTGTTTATACTAATATGTCAAATTAGTTTCGATTTAGAGTGGCCCATTGCGAAATGGGCAGGAACAGAAACAGGGGGGAAAAGACATGTCATCAGTTAGCACTCGAATAGTGAAAGGATGCCGCTTTCTCTGTCTCGTTTTTCAAGCCGGCCAGGTTGGCTCCTCCGGTTTTATAGCAGAGCAATGCTTTATATTAGCAGAGGGAAAATAAATATAGTTGGAGGAGAAGGCTGGCTGGCGTTCACCTCTTTTTTTGAGGAAACCATCAAAACTCTCCTTTCACACGGCATGACATATAGAAATGTCTGGGATTAGAATAAGAACACTTTTTTCACTCAACACATCAACCACTGTTTCAAGCGCATGCAGCCTCTCACTGCGCGACAGCTAATATGCCTCCCAAACCATGTTCACCATGTCAAATCCAATTTTATTGGTCAAATACACATGGTTAGCAGATGTTAAGGCGAGTGTAGCGAAATGCTTGTGCTTCTAGTCCGACAGTGCAGTACTATCTAACATGTGATCTAACCAATTCACAACGACTACCTTATACACACAATGTAAGCGGATGGAATAAAAATATGTACATATAAATATATGGATGCAAGATGGCCGTGCGGCATAGGCAAGATACAATAGATGGAATAAAATACAGTATACAGTTGAAGTCGGAAGTTTACATACACTTAGGATGGAGTCATTAAAACTCGTTTTTAACAACTCCACACATTTCTTGTTAACACACTATAGTTTTGGCTAGTCGTTTAGGACGTCTACTTTGTGCATGACCTAAGTAAATTTTCCAACAATTGTTTAGAGACAGATTATTTCACTTATAATTCACTGTATCACATTTCCAGTGGGCCAGAAGTTCACATACACTAAGTTAACTGTGCCTTTAAACAGCTTGGAAAATTCCAGAAAATTATGTCAAGATTTAGAAGCTTCTGATAGACTAATTGACATAATTTGAGTCAATTGGAGGTGGACCTGCAGATGTATTTCAAGGCCTATATTAAACTCCGTGCCTCTTTACTTGACATCATGGGAAAATGAAAAGAAATCAGCCAAGACCTCAGAAAAAAATTGTAGACCTCCACAAGTCTGGTTCATCATTGGGAGCAATTTCCAAATGCCTGAAAGGAAATTCCGCTCAGGAAGGAGATACGTTCTGTTTCCTAGAGATGAATGTACTTTGGTGCGAAAAGTGCAAGTCAATCCCAGAACAACAGCAAAGGACCTTGTGAAGATGCTGGAGGAAACAGGTACAAAAGTATTTATATCCACAGTAAAACAAGTCTTATATCGACATAACCTGAAAGGCCGCTCAGCAAGAAAGAAGCCACTGCTCCAAAACCACCATAAAAAAGCCAGAATACGGTTTGCAACTGCACATGGGGACAAAGATCATACTTTTTGGAGAAATATCCTCTGGTCTGATCAAACAAAATTAGAACTGTTTGGCCATAATGACCATCATTATGTTTGGAGGAAAAAGGGGGAGGCTTGCAAGCCGAAGAACACCATCCCAAATGTGAAGCACGGGGGTGGCAGAATCAAGTTGTGGGGGTGCTTTGCTGCAGGAGGGACTGGTGCACTTCACAAAATAGATGGCATCATGAGGAATGGAAATTATGTGGATATATTGAAGCAACATCTCAAGACATCAGTCAGGAAGTTAAAGCTTGGTCGCAAATGGGTCTTCCAAATGGACAATGACCCCAGGCATACTTCCAAAGTTGTGGCAAAATGTCTTAAGGACAACAAAGTCAAGGTATTGGAGTGGCCATCACAAAGCCCTGACCTCAATCCTCTAAAAAATGTGTGGGCAGAATTGAAAAAGTGTGTGTGAGCAAGGAGGCCTACAAACTTGACTCAGTTACACCAGCTCTGTCAGAAGGAATGGGACAAAATTCACCCAACTTATTGTGGGAAGCTTGTGGAAGACAACCCAACATTTTTGACCCAAGTAAAACAATTTAGAGGCAATGCTACCAAATACTAATTGAGTGTTGGTAAACTTCTGACTGACTGGGAATATGATGAAAGATATAAAAGCTGAAAGAAATCATTCTCTCTACTATTATTCTGACATTTCACATTCTTATAATAAAGTGGTGATCCTAACTGACCTAAGACAGGGAACGTTTACTTGGATAAATGTCAGGAATTGTGGAAAAACTGAGTTTAAATGTACTTGGCTAAGGTGTGTGTAAACTTCCGACTGTATGCATATGTGATGAGTAATGTAGGATATATAAACATTATTAAAGTGACTTGTGATACCCATGTTAAATCCATCTATTAAAGTGGCCAGTGATTTGAGTCTGTATGTTGGCAGCAGCCTCTATGTTAGTGATGGTTGTTTAACAGTCTGATGGCCTTGTGGTAGAAGCTGTTTTTCAGTTTCTCGGTCCCAGCTTTGATTAACCTGTACTGACCTCGCCTTCTGAATGATAGCGGGGGGAGCAGGCAGTGGCTCGGGTGGTTGTTGTCCTTGATGATCTTTTTGGCCTTCCTGTGACATCGGGTGGTGTAGGTGTCCTGGAGGGCAGGCAGTTTGCCCCCGTTGATGCGTTGTGCAGACCGCACTAGCCTCTGGAGAGCCTTGCGGTTGAGGGCTGTGCAGTTGCCGTACCAGGTGGTGATACAGCTCGACAGGATGCTCTCGATTGTGAATCTGTAGAAGTTTGTGAGGGTTTTTGTTGACAAGCCACATTTCTTCAGCCTCCTGAGGTTGAAGAGGCGCTGTTGCGCCTTCTTCACCACGCTGTCTGTGTGGGTGGACCATTTCAGTTGGTCCGTGATGTGTACGCTGAGGAACTTAAAAGTTTCCACCTTCCCCACTATTGTCCCGTCTATGTGGATAGGGGTGTGCTCCCTCTGCTGTTTCCGGAAGTCCACGATCATCTCCTTTGTTTTGTTGACGTTGAGTGAGAGATTGTTTTCCTGACACCACACTCTGAGGGCCCTCACCTCCTCCCTGTAGGCTGTTTTCTCATTGTTGGTAATCAAGCCTACTACTGTAGTATTGTCTGCAAACTTGTTGATTGAGTTGGAGGCGTGCATGGCCATGCAGTCATTGGTGAACACGGATTACAGGAGAGGGCTGAGAATTCACCCTTGTGGGGCCCCAGTGTTGAGGATCAGTGGGGTGGAGATGTTGTTTCCTTACTTCACCACTTGGGGCGGCCCATCAGAAAGTCTAGGACCCAGTTGCAGAGAGCGGGGTCGAGACCCAGGGCCTCAATCTTCATGATGAGTTTGGAGGGTACTATGGTATTTAATGCTGAGCTGTAGTCAATGAACAGCATTCTTACCTAGGTATTCCTCTTGTCCAGATGGGATAGGGCAGTGTGATGGCAATTTCATCGTCTGTGGACCTATTGGGGAGGTAAGCAAATTGGAGTGGGTCTAGGTTATCAGGTAGGGTGGAGGTGATATGATCCTTGACTAGTCTCTCAAAGCACTTCATGATGACAGAAGTGAGTGCTGCTGGGCGATAGTCATTTAGTTCAGTTACCTTAGCTTTCTTGGGAACAGGAACAATGGTGGCCATCTTGAAGCATGTGGGGACAGCACACTGGGATAGGGATTGATTGAATATGTCCGTAAACACACAAGCCAGCTGGTCTGTGCACGCTCTGAGAATGCGGATAGGGATGCCGTCTGGGCCGGCAGCCTTGCGAGGGTTATCACGTTTAAATGTTTTACTCACGTCGACCACGTTGAAGGAGAGCACACGGTCTTTGGTAGCGGGCTGTGTAGGTGGCACTGTATTGTCCTCAAAGCGTGCCAAGAAGTTGTTTAATTTGTCTGGGAGTGAGACGTCGATGTCCGCGACGGGGCTGGTTTTCTTTTTGTATTCCGTGATTATGTGTAGACCCTGCCACATACGTCTCATGTTTGAGCTGTTGAATTTAGACTCTCCATTGTCTCTATACTGAAGTTTTGCTTGTTTGATAGCCTTGCGGAGGGAATAGCTACACTCTTTGTATTCAATCATGTTTCCAGTCGCCTTGCCATGATTAAACTTGGTGTTTTGCGCTTTCAGTTTTGCATGAATGCTGCCATCAATCCACAGTTTCTGGTTAGGAGGGAAGGTTTTAAAAGTCACAGAGAGAACAAAACATCTCCAATGCACTTCCTAATAAACTCACTCACAGCGTATACGTTGATGTTATTGTCTGAGGCTACCCAGAACATATCCCAGTTCACGTGATCGACGCAATCTTGAAGCGTGGAATCCGATTTGTCAGACCAGCGTTGGATAGACCTAAGCATGGGCGCGACCTGTTTTAGTTTCTGCCTATATGAGGGGAGCAACAAGATGGAGTCATGGTCAGATTTGCCGAATAGAGGGTGGGGGAGGGCCTTGTATGCATTGCGGAAGTTTGAGTAGCAGTGGTCCAAAGTTTTGCTCGAAAGGGTGCAACAATCAATGTTCTGAAATTAGCTTTGTTAAAATCCCCATCTACAATAAATGCAGACTCAGGATATATGGTTTCCAATTTACATAGAGTCCAGTGAAGTTCTTTCAGGGTCGTCGAGGTATCTGCTTGGTTGGGGATATACACGGCTGTGACTATAATCAAAGAGAATTCTCTTGGAAGATAATGCGGTCGGCATTTGATTGTAAGGAATTCTAGATCAGGTGAACAAAAGGACTTGAGTTCCTGTATGTTGTTATGATTACACCATGAGACGTTAAACATGAGGCATAAACCCACGCCCTTCTTCTTACCAGAGACCAGAGTTCTTACCAGAGTTTCTGTCGGCACAACGCATGAAGAAACTCGGTGTCTGTAACGACTCCGACAACATGTCCCGAGTGAGCCATGTTTCCGTGAAACAGAGAATGTTAAAATCTTTGTCTCTCTGGAAGGCAACTCATGCCCTAATTTAGTCCACCTTGTTGTCTAGAGAATGTACATTGGCGAGTAATATGCTCGGAAGCGGTGGATGGTGTGCTCGCCTTCTAAGTCTGACCATGAGGCCGCTCCGTCTGCCTTTCCTGCGGCGACCACGTTGTTTTGAGACGGCCTCTGGGATTAGAACCCATGTCCAGGGTGGAGCTCCGAACAAAGCATCTGCTTCGGGAAGGTCGTAATGTTGGTAAGTTAATGTTGCTCTTATATCCAATAGTTCTTCCCGACTGTATGTAATAACAGTTAAGATTTTCTGGGCTAACAATGTCAGAAATAATACATAAAACTGCATAGTTTCCCGAGGACGTGAAGCGAGCTGACCATCTCTGTAGGCGCCATCTTGCTCTTTTCGACACTCCAACCCTGTTCCAGCAGCTACCCAGTGCTTAATTTGGGAAATGTGAAGTCTGTTCGGAAACATCAATAGTAACAGGTTTTCACAACAAAACATATTTCATTACACTGTTGACAGCCCCTCTCTCTGCGCTCGAGAAAGGAATGAAGGAGAGAGAGGAGGAGATAGAAGCATGCGGTGATGAGATATTCTGTAGCTAATGGTAATGTGTCAGCTTATTGATTATGAAAATATTAAAAATGCCCTATTACTATGCTATTCAAAATCAAATACAAATTCACTGTAATTGTAGGCTAACTCTGTAAGCCGCCCTGCACAATCGATGAACCAACAGCATCGCCTATGTTCTCTCCCAGACTCATTGATAGAAATGTTGGAGCGAAGCATTAGGTAACCAGTCCATCCAGTACGCATAAAACAGTCCACACTCAACGGCGATGACTATAATTTGTAGAATTTTGAGGTATAGGCTAGACCAATTACCAAGTACCAAAGAAATCTTAAATCTGTGTTTCTTTCTGCCCTGCGTAATATGCGATAGGCTATTAGGCTATGTATTGTGTAATGGCAAAATCATTATTAAAAAGAAATATTGGGCTGAGATCCCGCTAATGGGATCGATATGACAACAGCCAGTGAAAGTGCAGGGCGCCAAATTCAAAACAGAAATCTCATTATTAAAATTCCTCAAACATCAAAGTATTTCACACCATTTTAAAGATACACTTCTTGTTAATCCCCCCACAGTTTCAAATAGGCTTTATGGCGACAGCACCACAAACGATTATGTTAGGTCAGAGCCAAGTCACAGAAAAACACAGCCATTTTTCCAGCCAAAGAGAGGAGTCACAAAAATCAGAAATAGAGATAAAATTAATCACTAACCTTTGATGAGCTTCATCAGATGACACTCATAGGACTTCATGTTACACAATACATGTATGTTATCAAAAAATCTCAGTATACATTGGCGCGTTATGTTAAGTAGTTCCAAAAACATGCAGTGATTTTGCAGAGAGCCACATCAATTTACAGAAATTCTCATAATAAATGTTGATGAAAATACAAGTGTTAATGCATGGTACTTTAGATACACTTCTCCTTAATGCAACCACTGTGTCAGATTTCAAAAAAGCTTTACGGAAAAAGCAAACCATGCAATAAACTGAGTACCAAACAAGCCAAAAGATATCGGCCATATTGTGCAGTCAACAGAAGTCAGAAATAACATTATAAATATTCACTTACAGTGGGGAAAACAAGTATTTGATACACTGCCTATTTTGCAGGTTTTCCTACTTACAAAGCATGTAGAGGTCTGTAATTTTTATCATAGGTACACTTCAACTGTGAGAGACGGAATCTAAAACAAAAATCCAGAAAATCACATTGTATGATTTTTAAGTAATTAATTTGCATTTTATTGCATGACATAAGTATTTGATCACCTACCAACCATTACAAATTCCGGCTCTCACAGAGCTGTTCGTTTTTCTTTAAGAATCCCTCCTGTTCTCCACTCATTACCTGTATTAACTGCACCTGTTTGAACTCGTTACCTGTTTAAAAGACACCTGTCCACACACTAAATCAAACAGACTCCAACCTCTCCACAATGGCCAAGACCAGAGAGCTGTGTAAGGACATCAGGGATGAAATTGTAGACCTGCACAAAGCTGGGATGGGCTACAGGACAAAAGGCAAGCAGCTTGGTGAGAAGGCAACAACTGTTGGCGCAATTATTAGAAAATGGAAGAAGTTCAAGATGATGGTCATTCACCCTCGGTCTGGGGCTCCATGCAGGACGCCCCCTCGTGGGGCATCAATGATCATGAGGAAGGTGAGGGATCAGCCCAGAACTACACGGCAGGACCTGGTCAATGACCTGAAGAGAGCTGGGATCATAGTCTCAAAGAAAACCATTAGTAACACACTACGCCATCATGGATTAAAATCCTGCAGCGCACACAAGGTCCCCCGGCTCAAGCCAGGGTGGGAGAATGGGAGAAGTTCATGTGGTCTGATTAGACCAAAAAGCTCTATTTTTGTCTCAACTCCACTCGCCGTGTTTGGAGGAAGAAGAAGGATGAGTACAACCCCAAGAACACCATCCCAACCGTGAAGCATGGAGGTGGAAACATCATTCTTTGGGGATGCTTTTCTGCAAATGACTGCACCGTATTGAGGGGAGGATGGAGGGGGCCATGTATCGCGAGATCCTGGCCAACAACCTCCTTCCCTCAGTAAGAGCATTGAAGATGGGTCGTGGCTGGGTCTTCCAGCATGACAACGACCCGAAACACGCAGCCAGGGCAACTAAGGAGTGGCTCCGTAAGAAGCATCTCAAGGTCCTGGAGTGGCCTAGCCAGTCTCCAGACCTGAACCCAATAGAAAATCTTTGGAGGGAGCTGAAAGTCCGTATTGCCCAGCGACAGCCCCGAAACATGAAGGATCCGGAGAAGGTCTGTATGGAGGAGTGGGCCAAAATCCCTACTGCAGTGTGTGCAAACCTGGTCAAGAACTACAGGAAACGTATGATCTCTATAATTGCAAACAAAGGTTTCTGTACCAAATATTAAGTTCTGCTTTTCTGATGTATCAAATACTTATGTCATGCAATAAAATGCAAATGAATTACTTAAAAATCATACAATGTGATTTTCTGGATTTTTGTTTTAGATTCACAGTTGAAGTGTACCTATGATAAAAATTACAGACCACTACATGATTTGTAAGTAGGAAAACCTGCAAAATCTGCAGTGTATCAAATACTTGTTTTCCCCACTGTACCTTTGATGATCTTCATCAGAATGCACTCCCAGGAATCCCAGTTCCACAATAAATGTTTGTTTTGTTCGATAATGTCCATCATTTAAGTCCAGATAGCTACTTTTGTTAGCGCGTTTTGTAAACAAATCCAAAGTCACAAAGCGCGTTCACTAGGAGTAGACGAAATGTCAAAAAGTTCTGTTACAGTCCGTAGAAATATGTCAAACGATGTATAGAATCAATCTTTAGGATGTTTTAACATAAATCTTCAATAATGTTCCAGAATTACTTTGTCTGTAGAAAAGCAATGGAACGCGAGATACCTCTCACGTGAACGAGCGTCTGACTCAAAGAGACCTTATGAGCCCCTCCTTTACAATAGAAGCCTCAAACAAGTTTCTAAAGACTGTTGACATCTCGTGGAAGCCTTAGGAAGTGCAACATGACCAATTTCCCACTGTATCTTCAATAGGGAATGAGTTGAAAAACGACCAACCTCAGATTTCCCACTTCCTGGTTGGATTTTTTTCTCAGGTTTTTGCCTGCCATATGAGGTCTGTTATACTCACAGACATCATTCAAACATTCTTAGAAACTGTGTGAGTGTTTCCTATCCAAATATACTAATAATATGCATATATTAGCAACAGGGACTGAGTAGCAAGCAAAAACCTCTGGGCACCTTACTCATCCAAGCTACTCAATACTACCCCCAGCCATAAGAAGTTAATTCTGTTTTTTGGGGGGGGGGCTTGGGGTCAAATATGGGTATATGGATAAACTGTATTATGCGTATGGGTGTTTCAAATTAATCTTCACCTAAGAAAGCGCTGTCCATTTCGTTGCGTTTGGATTTTAAACTATATCCACAACGACCATGTTTTCCACTCAGTTTCAACCTGTTGTTAAACTTGTTTCTTCAAATTGATCATCACAGTGAAGTGAGTTTTTAAATCATTATACTGTTTTGATGAAGTGTTTGATGTGATCTTCGGTTGTATTTGCAATGATGTCAGAGTGGTTAGAGGGACAGAGCCCTGAGTACCAGGCCATTAGCGAGCTGACGATTGTTAGCGAGTTGGGTACTACCAACGCATGTCCAGAGTAGCCTATTCCAACTGTGAGGGAGCATTTAATGAGAATCATATTTTGGTGCATTTAATGTGTCTGTGAAATGATCTGGAAATATGTTTTATTCATGTCAGAATGCACCATGTTACTGAATTGGAAAGGGAATGAATGAGCAACGCTTAATACGAGCGAACCTCATCACGTGTGCCACAATGTCTTTGTTTGTACATTCTTAAGAGACCCCGAAATAATGAGTCAGAAAAATCTGATTTTGGATTCACAATAACCTCCAAACAACTAATTACTACTCCTGCCTAATTATTTTGAGGCATTCAGTTTTTTCTATTTTTATTTTTTAGTAAACATATAAATAAATACTGGGACTGAGACATTAGACTTTGCAGAGGTATACATACCCTGAAAGTATATGTCCTTAGATTGGGATCGGCTTTAAGATGGCCAAGATGGCTCATATCAAGGTGTTTCAAGTCTGATGACAGAGAAGACACTATACCCCCCAACCTCGTCCATAGCACAAGGTGTGTTCCACATATGCACAGTCTGTACAGAGTGTTATATAATGTTAATGTGATTGCTGAGATATTAAACACTTAAATAGTCCAGATATTAAACACTACAGTTGAGTCCCAAACAGCACCCTATTCCCTATACGGAACCATTTGGGACACAGATGATATTAAACTCCCCAGGTATTGTAATGATTTGATCATTTTTACAGACCTGTGTAGGAACTGTGTGTCTGGATGCAACCCACATGTCACACCATGATCTACTACTTATAGGTACACCCAAAGCACCATGGGTAAATCTACATGCCAACTCATGGTTTTGTGCAAACTCAGGACTTAGACAGTGCTCCTAGCGTCAGCACCTTATTAACAAACACAAACCAGGGAGGGGGGGATAGAGAAGGATGGGAGAAAAGGAGGTGGAAGGAAAATTCCTTCATGAGACAAACAACTCACAAGTTTCTGGGTTGTGCCGACTCACACCGCTCTTGCCTGCTTGTGACGCACCTGCTCCTCGACTCGTAGCATGCACCGGGAGCTTTCAACCAGCCGGGGAAATGAAGATAAATTATACGTTCCCCTCCCTCGCTCACTCTCTCTTACATTCCATCCCTCTATCCCTCCTTCTTTTATCACATGTTTATGTTAACACTAGGGCACCGCCACTAGGGCGCGCGTGTGTGTGTGTATAACTGTGTGTGACTGTGTGTGTCTGCTTGCACATGTGCCTTTGTGCGTTGCTTGATGTGTGTACTTGTAGCTATGTGTTTGTGCCTTTGTCTGTCCATATGCTTTGATTGATGTGTGTGTGTTTATTCATTAGTGTCTGTTTTCTCCAGGTTCGGGGACGGCTACACTGTGATCGTGAGGGTGGGCGGCTCGCCCCCCGCTCTGGGCCCCGTGGAGAAGTTTGTCCACGAGACCTTTCCGGGTAGCATACTGAAGGAGAAGCACCACAACACTCTGCACTACCAGCTCCCCCTCAGCAAGGGCGCTCTGGTCAGCATCTTCAGCCAGTTCACCACTCATCAGCAGAGGCTGGGTGTGGAGGACTACTCTGTCTCCCAGACCACTTTGGATCAGGTAACCCAGTAGTTTTTCAGTAGTTTTTCAGGTTGGTTCAGGTTAACCCTTCATTCAGTCGTTATTCTGGGTGAGGACCATAGAGATACTATAGTGTTTCTATGGTATTTTATTTAACTACGTTGTGGGGACACACAGGGCATTTTCTTCCTTCCCTGCACTAACATTGCTGAGTCAACAAATCAAGTTGTATGGCTGGTGAGGGCAAATCTGATCCTGGAGGGCAAGAGGGTGTTTCTTTTTTTGGCACGTGTGTTAAAGCTGGGTGAACATCTGCCGGCACTCCAGGAGTGGAGTTGCCCATCCCTGTTATGGCAATGAAGGCATATATTATCTATACAACACATTTCCTTTAAGACTTGTACACTGAATGCTGTTAGTCTTGCTGTTGAATGTCAACTGCCTCACCTCACGTTTCCAATTGGATGTGTGAAGTTTGAGAGCTGATGTAATCAAGCCTCTGAGAAGAGAGTGTGCCTCGCCCTCAATGATGAACATTAGCACAGCAGTGGAGAGGTCTGGGTAGACTAGAGCACCTTAAGAGGGCCCAGCAAAGGTCACCTGTCCACTCATCCTTTGGGAGAAAAGGAGGGGAAAGAAGGCCTGCCTAGATAAAAACAACCCTCAGTCTGAGAGCCTCTCGAAAGCACCTGCCAGGAGAGGAGAGAAAAAAGAAAGAAAATAATGAAAGAAAGAGATAAAATAATAAAGAAAAGAAAAATGAAAGAAAGAGAGAAAGAAAGAAAGAAAGAAAGAGAGAGAGAAAGAAAGAAAGAAAGAAAGAAAGAAAGAAAGAAAGAAAGAAAGAAAGAAAGAAAGAAAGAAAGAAAGAAAGAAAGGAGAAGAGAAATGTTCGCCAATGCAGTTATGGAGCATATTTACCAGATCACAGCGTAAATAAAAAATCACACGCAGGCAATAAGGTCATTGCACTAAAACACAAAGGGGATAAAAAAAAACACATATGGGGACGGAGACCAGACAGTCACCTTTCAGCTGGTGATTTATTGAGGAGAGCTCTGACCTACAGGGTTCTATTTTCGTCTGGTGTTACGACGGCACTAGGTATCAAACGCACGTTAGTTTGCAACTTCGTCATGTAAAAACTGACGCACTGGCATTTTACAGCCCTAATGCCAGGTTTTTAATTTACCTGTTTTATCAGCTCGCTGGCGCACAGATGGGCGGGTGGAAATATTTGAGGAGTGTCATTAAAAACATGATCCAAAGTGCTAATTTCAGGAAGCGCTGATAGGGATATTTAAGACCAACCAAAAGCTGATTTTAGCAGTAACGCAGTTGGTTATGGAATGAATTTTGACAGCGGAAACTCAGCCTATACAGCTGTGATGCACACTGCCCATATGCGCATGGAAGAATATTTGCCAAATGTGCTTTGGGTGCCTGTATACTTTGTGTTTATAAAGATAAAAACATTTTTCCCCCATTTAATTGTATTTGGTTAGAAACCAAGCATAGCCTCCCCTCTCAATTAAGTTATATATATTTTTTCTGACCAATGCAATCGCGAAGTAGTCAAGACTCTCGATAAAGGGTTTGGCTCCTAAGACTGCTTGGAAATAAATCTTAACCACCAAAGCTTTATTCAAATATCCAGTTTGAAAGGAGTAAAACAGCTGACATACCCTTTTTTTCTATGCATTGTAGGCAAGCACACATGATTTTAGCCATGCTGGTCCTGTATTGGATGTGCGTAAAACCCCCTCCATGATTTAGGCCATGCCCATGCCCATCATGAAACGAGAGATGAGAACCTTTGTGAATACCGGTGAACCTCATAGAGGTTATCTGTAACCTGTAAAAAAAAATATTGTTTTCCATTTCATATTTTCAAAACCCGAGCCCTCCCTTAGGCCTGCTATAACGAAGGCTGGTTCAACAGCAATGCGTGTCTTTTTTTTTTTACATGTATTTCGCTAAATTTTTACTACAACCGAACTTATTAGAATGATTCACCTTCCTGGTTTTATAGTGACAACGTCGGTGGCGTGCTTGCAATGGAACTTCTGGAGATGTGTGAATGCGATCTGTAAAATCTGATCTGTAAAATGTTTCCGATTAGGTTCATAAAACATAGGCCTATTTAGGAGCAGTATAAACGGTGAGTGGACATTCTCCCTTTCTATATATATTGGATCTTTGTCCAGCTACTGTGAAACGTTAGGATGTGCGTAAAACCCTCCATAGTCTGCGTTGTTTAGTATTATATGACCACAGGGTGAAATGAAGGTGCCTGTAAGTGTGACAGCCTATTTTAAACAAGTTTTGTTTAGTTTAGAATTATTTGTTCTATTTTTAGACCTTATCAATAATTAAGTTAATTATGCTTATTGACAATGTTTGGCTTGTCAACGCTCAGCCATACTATAATTTACAGTAGGCCTTGCCCTTATATCATTGTGACTGCTATTGAAGCAATGCAATTACTTAGACCAATGTAGACTGCAAATGGGTTCAAATTAATGTATTTAGTAAATATGGGTCTACATTTTGTTATTTTGTTCCTGTAAGCAATTTAACAAACTATAACAGACTAAACAATGGGATTTGAGTTGATTCCATGGAAATATATAGAAGAAGTAAATACAGAATTCGAAGCATCCACATATTTCGCCATGGAGCAAGTTCTGATTGGCCAGTGAGGGGCCATGCCTCGACACACCCACATCTTGTTTATTCATCAAATCCCAGCCCTTATGCACCAACTCCAGCAAGTTCCCGGATAATTGTGAAAATAGCAGAAAATTGTTCTGACACATGCCTGAACCTACAGCGCTACCGCCTGCACTAAGATTTACCATTGCTGTAGGTTTGTTAAAATAGACCCCAACATGTAAGATCTGGCTCACACTACAATTCATATTGATCCGGCACTAAGGCTGAGGAATTAATGCCTTTATTGAAAGAAAGGTTCCATGTCCGAAATGTGTCTTGCCTACAACTTAAACAACCTAGTGGTCTTGTCTGAAATCTGTCTCGCTTACTACTTACTAAAACTACATATTAATCGTACTACATACTATTTAGAATGTACTGTTTAGTAAAAGCGAATACTATGAGCTACACATTTCAGCATACTAGTCTCATCCTACTGAGAATGTGTCATCGAATACACAGTTGTGTTGATTCCCTCCATTCCTTCATTTGGTACAGAGCATCCTCTCAGCTGATTATCAGCTGTTGTCATGACGACTCTTCCTCAATATTGTGCAGTGAATTCTACTAGAAGAAAAGCAGACATTAGTATATCATCCTGGCTTTTAAAGCATACAACATTTTTGGACCGAGTTTGGGAAACCCTGACCAAATGCACATTTGCGTTGTTTTCCGCCATTTGTTCATTGTTTCTCTATAACTAAGTATACACAAATTGAAAATACACAATTAACTTGAGCACTTGACATTTTCAAAGATACAGTATCGTCCCCTTTATGGAAAACAAAGGGTTACCTAGTGTCTGAGAATGAGTAGTAAACACTGATGCAGCTTCTATGTCCCTTATACATGGACAGCTAAGTGTCACCTCAATCTACTGTGTCACCACTTCTACTGTTCGTCCCTGAAGACGAGAGCATTTCAAAGACAATGGAACAAACTAGCATATAGCTGACGTGGACTGGGGTGGCCTGTATTTAAAACATGCATTGTGGCGCATGTGGCGCACTGGGACTCCACCGCCACAGCAGCAGGTTAATTGAGCGCCTCTGAGTCCTTCTCCTTGCCACGCGTCGGCGGCCATCTAATAAACACCCAAATGCCATAGTTAATACCCATACCCATCTGTTATTAACTAAATGTCAGTCACAAGCACCGGAGCATGAAGTCTAAGTTATAATAAACTAATGCTTAGAAGATTAGAGGTGATTGGAGAAACATGTTTGTCGTGAGTACAGTGGGAGAAGAGATGTTAATACTGCATGTGGCGTATGAAATGATAGTATTTGAAAACATTACAAGCACAGTTGCACACATCCAATGCCTTTTGAGCAGATTGCGGGATATCAAATATGTTCACTAAAGGATAAAACTATGTAGCATAGTGCAATCTCTGCTCCCATGTGGGTTATTGGTGACAACATTTTGACCACTTACGTAGCTCTGCTATATAGAATGCTCTATTGTTCAGAATGGGTGTTGGAATGTGTTTACAAACAATACATTATTTCCAACCTTGACAAATACACAGTAGTCAACCTAGAATTGTGTTCCAGTATGTGTTCTGGTTATTATATAGTTTGCGCAGAGAACATTATAGTATATTTAAGTAATACTGCCTGAAAACCCAGAAATGATTGTGTGACAACTCCCAACAAGGGCTGTTCTGAGGCCTGAAGCGAATCCAAGGCCTGTGGTTGGTGGCAACCAGTGCTTCCTCTTCTTTGGCAGAAAATGGTACGTCCCACTCACGTCGTTGCCAGCTAAAATGGTACTCCAGCGTTTTCTGTTCTCCATTTTAGGCTGCCAATAACTTTTTAGTGAGCTGTCACACCGATGGCCACTCACAGCCATTATTTCCCTTGCCTCCAGGTCTGCATCGGATAACTTTTGCATTCTGAAGTTCTTTTACATGTTTTGACCGAGTCGTTAATTCTACTCATACTATTCATTAGACGTTGCTATGCTAAACAAATCATTGGCATGTCGGTAGCTCGCAGAGATTCAAAGATGATGATAGACAAGAACTTCATAAAATGATGATTTAATAAATATCCAATAGGCCTACATAGGCTGCACTGCTGAAAATGAATGAATGGAATTCCGAGTGTTTACGGTTTCCATGGTGAATTATTAGTTCCACATTCATTCTTGGGCTAGCTAGCCTGCTGGAATGGGAGAGATCATTTGTAAAATGAAACATTGTTGCACAGGTCATAGAGGCAGACAAGTAGGTTTAAACAACCCCAGAATGTTGCAAACCAAATAGTAGCAAGATTAAAACAATGGAGGACAATGGAATTGTGACATTAACACGTCATGGTATTTTGTTGGCCCACCACTCCCGCATTACAACCAATCAACACCCAGGATCCATACAACCCGTTTTATAAAGAGTTGTCAAACTCTGATATGGAAAGCTAAAGGCATAAATGTTTTAAGCCTCTCAGCATACTGTATTCAACCAATGGCATCTGGGGTTAAGATTCAAATAATCCCCTGATAGGTGGAATTGAAGATAGGCATGGAGAAATGCATTGTTGTTGTTTTTACACTTCCTCATCCCCTCCTTAATAAGATGTCATAACGGTGAAGTTATAGAAATAAGTTTTGTCAGCCATTCCTTTGTAAGGAAGCCTGTTGCATTTGCTAAACTTTAGTCTGTCAATCTCAAAATCCCAAAGAGTCCAGCAGTACGGTTCTTCACAGCACTAGTCCTCCTCAATTTAACAGGAAGTGTGTTTCAACGGGATCTAACGCCCAGGATCTTCCTCCATCAAAGGTATCACATACCTACCGTACTGTCTGACGTTTCTCTTGAGTCTCAAACGAAGACTTTCTAGTTCCAATTAAGATGGCCGACATTATCTGAAACCCGAACGGATCACGAAAATTGGTGGAACCTTCCCCTTTCATCTCAAATGAAACATGCCAGGCTGATTTAAAACAGAGTCCGGGCTTTATCTTTGACGCTGAAGTTAGAAGAGTGAACTTGATTCTACAAGGGATTCAGAAGATGACTGTGTTAGGAGGAAGAGCTGAGGAGGGGCGGTGGAAGTTTTTGGTTTTTGTTTTCATCGTTCCTCCTTTTGTCTGTCTTTGCTGCCCAAAGGAAATAAAAGGGCACTTGTTTTATGCCTCAAAGGTGATCGTAGGCATATGGTGTGGCATTATTTTATAGGCTGTAACTGTTGAGAAAGATGTACTTCATAGGCAGCGCCTAATGGACTAGGCGGAGAAGAATCAACATCCCCTGTAAACTGTTGTTTCACTGCAGAAACAATCTCCGCTTAAGTGGCTACCCTCGTTCCCTGAGATAGCATGGCATAATATTAGTTAAGTTGATCCGAGACATTTTGTTATACAATCTGGCCATCTCCCATTTCCTCTTAGGCCTATTCATATAAAGTCACTTCATATCTTAAAATATATGGTGGCTTTCACAGGCCTTTTTGCTTTATTTCGCATCCTTCTTTTCTTGGTACTTTACCTGATGAATACAAGCTTTTACCGTTGTTTCCTCACCCCGTTACACAGACCAAGGTTAGTAAAGAAAGTGTTGTAAATATTGCTGTGGGGGAGGGATCATTATCACGATGCCTTCGGTCTCGTTTCACAGTGGAGTGTAAGACATTTAAGGATACATTATTGAAATGTGTTTTGTTGAAATGTCATTAGACTGAACAGATCGGATACGTTGATTGACTTTCGGTTGAAATTCTTCAATAATTCTGAAAACCTAACCAACTTCAAACTAACTAAACTGAGACCCATTCATATGAGCAGATGTGTGTGTGCATGTGACATGCAAGGCCCTCCTGCATCTACTCTTACCACCCTGTCTTCATCCCCAGGTCTTTGTCAACTTTGCCAGGTACCAACATGAGGAGGACAACCATGCTACTTATGGCAACAAAGTGGACGTGTCTGGCGAAATGCCTATGAAAACTCAGCACTCACCTGTCCCAGAGAGCGCCTGAGTCCCAACGTTCACCACATATTATATCACTGAACAGCACCTAGCGCTGTATATCTCAGGTCTAAGCTTGTAGATAGATTTAGTTTGTTTTACTTCTGCCAGTTGGCACAATAATGTTATAGTATGTTATTATGCAAATGTTAACCGTAAATAACACATATAATGCAATTGCAGAGTGAAATAAGGGCAAGTAAATGATTGGTAAGTGATGGGTCTACCTGCTTCATCAATGTATACATTTTGTCCATGCAGTTATTTTTGGGATTTCTTTATTATGATGAAAAACAGACACACTTAAACGTGGTGTGGTGAAACACAGATTTTCCACAGACCTTGTCATGCCAAATGACATGGCTAGGAAACAGCTCTTCCTCAAAGGTCAACACATGCTACTATGTTGCCCCTTGACATTCTCTTACGACTGTTGTTCCAATTGTTTCACTAGCTACTGATGAAACATTTAATACTTCCCAAATCGCACCCTATTCCCTATATAGTGCACTACTTTTTTTTACCAGATCCCTATCAGTCTTCCAGGACCATACTTTGGATATTTACACATTATCCTCTCCTTCATTCCAAAATTAGAATGGCGTGCCCCACTTCGCAAAATATGCATTGAGTGCGAGACAGAGTCGAGAGCCTTACACTGTGTACTTGCAGGATAAAGTGTGCCTTCAATATAGCCTATCCTCTGTCTCAGGATCTCTCTGTACAGCTGTAAAGACATATTTGTTCGCAGTTGTACTGTTTACGTTCGATAAAACCCATGTAGATATGCGTATAATACAACTATGTTGGGAGAAAATGCAGGTAGATATTTTTTAACAATGGTGAAACCACACCAAGCACTTTGCCAGTTTGCCTGCATTAGTTCTGCAGGTGCACTTAGCACTTTCTACCTAAAGCGAATAACTTCTCTGTATGTATGTGTTTCCCTCATGAGCACTAGGGTTCACTTTGAGAGCTCAATGTCATTTGTATGCCGTTCAATGTCCCCCCGCATTACCATCTTGTTCATTGCAAAGAATAAGAAATCCTATTTGTACTGAATACTGCTTTATGCTAGAACAGATTATTAAACATTTGCACAAATTGTCATGCGACTAGGAGTTGAATTTGTAACTCCTTTAACTTGATATGCTCCGGGATTCATTAGTCCTCGTTCAAAAGTCGCTTTGAGTGACTTGAGCGATATGTGGCAGCCAATATCTCACTCTGCTGCTTCAATAAGTGCACCGTTCTTTCCTTCTTTGTTGTCACTCTCCCCTTCGTTCTTTTAGAAGCCTTCAATTGTAGTCTATCTTTGTTGTCACTCGCGTGTGCAGCACTTCGGCTTTGACATAGAACTCTGCAAATTGTGTGACGGTCGGTCATTTATTTACAGCCAACTGAACAGTGGTGGACCATAATACACAGACAGGATGTGTCACACTTTTTATCATCCCCCGGTCGATCATTGTTATCTATCACTCAAACACACCCGTTGACCTCAATACTTTTTCTGCAGTTTACATTTTTGCAAATTTTACATTTGAAAGAGGGAACAGTATTCAGATGTGTAAGTCAAAAGCACGACAAAACACTATTTTCCTTTCTCAATGTGCCTGAAAACAATGAAAACTCTCTCAGAAAACCATGAATAAACTATGTAAATTTTTACAGTGTTGTTATTGTGATATCAACACTCCTATGCCCCTCATCACCCTGCCACTCCTGACCATCGTACCCAGAGGCCTTTGCTCTCTCTGCTACCAGCCCCATGAATCCTCCAGGTCCAAAGCACCTCTTACCTCCACCTCAAAAAGACCCCTCCTCCACTATGTATGCATTTTGTTTTTTAAATATTTGTTTCCTATTCAGATTATTCAGTGAGTGCTGCAGTACCCTCAGCACCCCTACTTCCTGTGGCTATGTATATATACCCATGAGGGTTCTACCCCTACTCCAGAGTGTAATGGAGATTTTCTTTAAAACGACAGGTATCAAAAGCTAACCCAGTCACATCAAACTCTGGAATGACTTCTAGGATTCCCTTTTTAATTTGTTTCATCTTTTTTTTGCAATGACATTTATATCCCTATAAATGCTCCTGGTGCATGATCTCGCCTGTTCAGAAAAATGGCTAGCTGACGTCTGACACCGTTAGCTCGCTATGGCAGGGGGAGATCAAATTCATATTTAGTAACATTGTTGCCGAAGTCTGAGTGGCAAACAGCTAGGTACATACAAACCTGTGCTGTTGCAAACTGCAGTGCCTTCATAAAGTATTCAGACCCCTTGAATTATTCCACATTTTGTTGTTACAGACTGAATTCTAAATTGAGTAAATTTATGTTTATTCTCACCCATCTACAGTCGTGGCCAAAAGTTTTGATAATGACACAAACTTTCATTTCCACAAAGTTAGCTGCTTCAGTGTTTTTAGATGTCTTTGTCAGATGTTACTATGGAATACGGAAGTATAATTACAAGCATTTCATTAGTGTCAAAGGCTTTTATTGAAAATTACATGAAGTTGATGCAGTCTAAATTTGCACTGATGACCCTTCTTTTTCAAGACCTCTGCAATCCACCCTGGCATGCAGATCATTCTTGCATAATCAATGCTTGGAGTTTGCCAGAATTTGTGGGTTTTTGTTTGTCCACCCACCTCTTGAGGATTGACCACACGTTCTCAACGGGATTAAGGTCTGGGGAGTTTCCGAGCCACGGACCCAACATATCAATGTTTTGTGCCCCGAGCCACTTAGTTATTACTTTTGCCTTATGGCAAGGTGCTCCATCATGCTGAAAAATGCATTGTTCTTCACCAAACTGTTCCTGTATGGTTGGGAGAAGTTGCACTCGGAGAATGTGTTGGTACCATTCTTTATTCATGACTGTGTGCTTAGGCAACATTGTGAGTGAGCCCACTCCCTTAGCTGAGAAGCAACCCAACACATGAATGGTCTCAGGATGCTTTACTGTTGGCATGACACAGGACTGATGGTAGCGCTCACCTTGTCTTCTACGGACAAGCTTTTTTCAGGATGCCCCAAACATTTGGAAAGGGGAATCATCAGAGAAAAGGAATTTACCCCAGTCCTCAGCAGTCCAATCACTGCACCTTTTGCAGAATATCAGTCTGTCCCTGATGTTTTTCCTGGAGAGAAGTGGCTTCTTTGCTGCCCTTCTTGACACCAGGCTATCCTCCAAAAGTATTTGCCTCACTGTGCATGGAGATGCACTCACACTTGCCTGCTGCCTTTCCTGAGCAAGCTCTGTACTGGTGGTGCCCCGATCCTGCAGCTGAATCAACTTTAGGAGACGGTCCTGGCGCTTGCTGGACTTTCTTGGGCGCCCTGAAGCCTTCTTCACAACATTTGAACCACTCTCCTTGAAGTTCTTGATAATCCGATAAATGGTTGATTTAGGTGCAATCTTACTGGCAGCAATATCCTTGCCTGTGAAGCCCTTTTTGTGCAAACCAATGATGACGGCACATTTCCTTGCAGGTAACCATGATTGCCAGAGGAAGAACAATGATTCCAAGCACCACCCTCCTTTTGAAGCTTCCAGTCTGTTATTCGAATTCAATCAGCATGACAGAGTGATCTCCAGCCTTGTCCTCGTCAACAATCACACCTGTGTTAACAAGATAATCACTGACATGATGTCACGTTTTGTGGCAGGGCTGAAATGCATTGGAAATGTATTTTGGGGATTCAGTTCATTTGCATGGCAAGGGGGACTTTGCAATTAATTGAAATTCATCTGATCACTCTTCATATCATTCTGGAGTGTTTGCAAATTGCCATCATACAAACTGAGGCAGCAGACTTTGTGAAAATTAATATTTGTGTCATTCTCAACTTTTGGCCACGACTGTACACACAATACCCCGTAATGACAAAGTTAAAACATGTTTTTAGAATGGTTTGTAAATGTATTGAAAATGAAATATAGAAATATCTCATTTACATAAGCATTCACAATCCTGAGTCAATACATGTCAGAATAAACTTTGGCAGAAATTACAGTTAGAGTTGATTTTCAAGCTGATTTTAATCAAAACTGTAATTAGGCCACTCAGGAACATTCAATCTTGTCTTGGTGACCAACTATTTGGGCTTGTGTTTTAGGTTATTGTCCTGCTGAAAGGTGAATCTGTGTCTAGTGGAAAGCAGACTGAACCAGGTTTTCCTCAAGGACTTTGTTTGTGCTTAGCTCTATTCTGTTTTTTTCCAAAAAAATAACCCCCTAGTCCTTGCTGATGACAAGCATACCCACAACATGATTCAGCCTCCACCATGTTTAACAATGCTTTACATTTTGTTAGTCCCCGCAAGGTCAAATGCTATTTCTAGGGGATTTAAGGTTACGGTTACAATTAGTGTTCGGGTAAGAATTAGGTTTAGTGTTCAGGTTAGATTTTAGGGTTAGGTTTTGGGTAAGGGGTAGAATTAGGGTTAGGGAAAATAGGATTTTGAATGGGACTGAATTTTGTGTCCCCAGGTTAGTTGTACAAGACTGTGTGTGTGTCATCAATATGCACGTGTGTGTTTTGTGTATGAGTGTGTGGTAAGAGCCAGTGCAAGAAAGTCAGTGTAAAAAATAAAGGGGTCAATGCAAATAGTCTGCGTAGGCATTTGATTAACTGTTCAGTAGTGTTATGGCTTGAGGGTAGAAGCTGTTTCGGATCCTTTTGCTCCCAGACTTGGTGCTCCGGTACCGCTTGTCGTTTGGAAGACTGTTGCTGCCCGAGATGAGGTATGTTTTAATTATTTATAGTAAGTTATGTATAATAAGTATTGGTGATTCAAAAGCCCAGTTCATCTTTACATGACTTTAACATACATCTCTGTTTTGCTCAGTCTGACAGTAACCCAGAACTATCAGAGGCAGGGGATCTCTATTTCGGGCTGACAACAACTGCATGTAAATTGTTTTTCTACATCCCTCAAGCTCGACTGGACCTCGAAGCCAGTTCCACTGTTTTTTTTGTTCCCCTCTAATCAGGGACTGATTTAGACCTGAGGCACCAGGTGGGTGCAGTTACCTATCAGGTAGAACAGAAAACCAGCAGGCTCCGGACCTCATAGGGTAAGAGTTGAATAGCCCTGTTCTACATCATAATAATGATATGTCTGAATAGCATTTTGTCTTCATTTTGGCAGATTAACTCATGCTTATATTTTTCTCCTTTTTCTTCTTCTGTGGAACAACCCATAGTACTGGCAGTAGATCGCCCAGCGGCTAAGGAGCTGGACCTGTAGCAGGAGCTGGACCTGTGGCAGGAGTTGGAAAAAAATAGAGGAATTCATTTGACAACTGGAGGGCTGCTCGTTTCACATCCTCAAAACATTTGCATACCGTTGTGCCCGTGAGTAAGGCCCTTAACCCCACAACATGCTCATCTCAACTGTATGTGTGAGGACTGCTATTTGTGGAGGTTGAGAAAGGAGCATAAGCCACATTTTTGTTGCTTTTCTTTTGTTCATTATTTAATGATTTATGAAATTATATTCTTAGCATAAAATTGTACTATTTAATAGTAGTAGCCATAATTCATAAATGGCCTCATGCTGAGTTCTGTATGGAACCATTTTGGTTCAGTGAAGAAGAACCTCTAGGGTTCTGATCAAAGAACCCTATAAAAGGGTTCTATATATCACTTTTAGGGGTTTCATATATGAAGCAAGCGATGGAACCCTTTTTGGTTCAATAAGGAACCTTTTTTTCTAAAGAGTATGATTCACCTGCAAACTGTATTTGCCTGTTTGCATGGTCTCCCTGGTTGTTTGTGTGGGTTTTACTCTTTGACCTTTAGTCCTGGGTCTCAGACCAGGATGGGGGTGACTGCAGGCTTCCAGAATCTTCTACCATTCTTCACCTGCTGGGGTTAGGTACCAACACAGCAAACACTGCAACTAGGAGGGAAGAGGCATATGCGCTGTAGTATCAGTGTGTAGTCTGTAGTAAAAGTGTGGAGGTTTACTTGTTGAAGGCCAATTACTGCAGTTTTGTGATAATTACTGCAGTTTTTTGATAATTTCAATGAAGGATATATACCTATCTACTTTCGAAGAATATCACTCAGAAATGCCACAAAAGCTTAGTTCAAATCACAACCCACGTTATATGGTTAGTTTAATCCATTGGTTGTACTGCATGCTGAAATTTTGTGCAATTCACTTACCAGGAAGTTTGTATCATGATGGATAAACTAAGCCAAGCACCAGTCTGAATGGAAAAAAAGTGGGGCTTTGAGTCATTGATATTAAGAGGACAAATTGCGAATTTTCTGTTAGCTGTGTACCATATGTGAAATTTGGTGTTAACATGATTGCATGTAGTAGTTTTGTTATCTGGAGGTAATGCATCTGTCACGATTTCCACCGAAGGTGGCTCCTCTCCCTGTTCAGGCGGCGCTCGGCGGTCATCGTCGCCAGTGTACTAGCTACCACCGATCCTTTTTTCTTTTCATTTGGTTTTGTCTGTCTTCTGGTTAATTAGTGGGGCATTTTAATCTCTCCCTACCCCATTGGTTTTGTGCGGGATTGTTTAATTTACTGTCATTTGTTTGGATTGCGTTTTCATGTGTTCTGTTGAACAGGTGTTTTTCTGGACTGCGTTCCGGTTGTTTTGAGGCTACTGTTGTGGTCCTGTTACTGTTCTTTGGACTTGTAAAAATAAACACCCTTTTCTTTACATTCCCTCTCCTGCGCCTGACTCCACACCCACCTCTCCTTGGGGAGAACCTGACAGAATCCCGCACCAAATATCATGGAGTCAGCAGGAGCGGACGCGCCCTCCCTGTCCATGGAGAAGCGTGTCCTCCAGCATACAGCCGTGCTACATCGTCTGGGGACGGCCATGGATCAAGTGATGTCTTCAGCCACTTTCCAGCCTGCACCACCACCTTCTCCGGCGGCCCCCGGCCCCAGCGGGATTCGGCTTGTGCTCCCGAGGGATTACGATGGAACGGCTGCCGGGTGCAAGGTGTTCCTGCTCCAGATGGAGCTTTACCTGGTGACCGTTCACCCGAATCCCTCGGGAGAGGAGAATGTCAACGTCCTTGTCTCCTGCCTTTCGGGAAAAGCCCTGGAGTGGGCCAACGTGGTCTGGGAGGGTCCAGACTCGGCGAGGGACCATTACCCAGAGTTCACCCGCCGCTTCCGGGCTGTGTTCGATCACCCACCAGAGGGCAGAGCAGCGGGTGAATGGCTGTTTCATCTAAGGCAGGAGACGAGGAGCGCTCAGGATTTCGCGCTGGAGTTCTGGACCCTGGCCGCCGGCACAGTTCTCTCACGTCACCCCGCTCCTCCGCTCTCTCCACTGGCTTCCAGTTGAAGCTCGCATCCGCTACAAGACCATGGTGCTTGCCTACGGTGCTGTGAGGGGAACGGCACCTCAGTACCTCCAGGCTCTGATCAGGCCCTACACCCAAACAAGGGCACTGCGTTCATCCACCTCTGGCCTCCTCGCCTCCCTACCACTGAGGAAGTACAGTTCCCGCTCAGCCCAGTCAAAACTGTTCGCTGCTCTGGCCCCCAATGGTGGAACAAACTCCCTCACGACGCCAGGACAGCGGAGTCAATCACCACCTTCCGGAGACACCTGAAACCCCACCTCTTCAAGGAATACCTAGGATAGGGTAAGTAAGGGTAAGTAATCCTTCTCACCCCCCCAAAAAAAAATTTAGATGCAAGTGGCTGTTCCACTGGATGTCATAAGGTGTATGCACCAATTTGTAAGTCGCTCTGGATAAGAGCGTCTGCTAAATGACTTAAATGTAATGTTAAATGGGGTGAAATAACAGGGCCCTGATGGACCATTATAAAGTGGGCCAAAAAAGTATTTAGTCAGCCACCAATTGTGCAAGTTCTCCCACTTGAAGAGATGAGAGAGGCCTGTCATTTTCATCATAGGTACACTTCAACTATGACAGACAAAATGAGAAAAAAAATCCAGAAAATCCCATTGTAGGATTTTTACTGAATTTATTCGTAAATTACGGTGGAAAATAAGTATTTGGTCACCTACAAACAAGCAAGATTTCTGGCTCTCACAGACCTGTACCTTCTTCTTTAAGAGGCTCCTCTGTCCTCCACTCGTTACCTGTATTAATGTCACCTGTTTGAACTTATCAGTATAAAAGACACCTGTCCACAACCTCAAACAGTCACACTCCAAACTCCACTATGGCCAAGACCAAAGAGCTGTCAAAGGACACCAGAAACAAAATTGTAGACCTGCACCAGACTGGGAAGACTGAATCTGCAATAGGTAAGCAGCTTGGTTTGAAGAAATCAACTGTGGGAGCAATTATTAGGACATACAAGACCACTGATAATCTCCCTCGATCTGGGGCTCCACGCAATATCTCACCCCGTGGGGTCAAAATGATCACAAGAACGGTGAGCAAAAATCCCAGAACCACACGGGGGGACCAAGTGAATGACCTGCAGAGAGCTGGGACCAAAGTAACAAAGCCTACCATCAGTAACCCACTACGCCGCCAGGGACTCAAATCCTACAGTGCCAGGCGTGTCCCCCCTGCTTAAGCCAGTACATATCCAGTCCCATCTGAAGTTTGCTAGAGAGCATTTGGATGATCCAGAAGAAGATTGGGAGAATGTCATATGGTCAGATGAAACCAAAATATAACGTTTTGGTAAAAACTCAACTTGTCGTGTTTGGAGGACAAAGAATGCTGAGTTGCATCCAAAGCACACCATACCTACTGTGAAGCATGGGGGTGGAAACATCATGCTCTGGGTGATGTTTTTCTGCAAGGGGACCAGGACGACTGATCCGTGTAAAGGAAAGAATGAATGGGGCCATGTATCGTGAGATTTTGAGTGAAAACCTCCTTCCATCAGCAAGGGCATTGAAGATGAAACGTGGCTGGGTCTTTCAGCATGCCAATGATCCCAAACACACCGCCCGGGCAACAAAGGAGTGGCTTCGTAAGAAGCATTTCAAGGTCCTGGAGTGGCCTAGCCAGTCTCCAGATCTCAACCCCATAGAAAATCTTTGGAGGGAGTTGAAAGTCCGTGTTGCCCAGCAACAGCCCCAAAACATCACTGCTCTAGAGGAGATCTGCGTGGAGGAATGGGCCAAAATACCAGCAACAGTGTGTGAAAACCTTGTGAGACTTACAGAAAAGGTTTGACCTCTGTCATTGCCAACAAAGGGTATATAACAAAGTATTAAGATAAACTTTTGTTATTGACCAAATACATATTTTCCATTATAATTTGCAAATAAATTCATTAAAAATCCTACAATGTGATTTTCTGGATTTTCTTTTTCATTTTGTCTGTCATAGTTGAAGTGTACCTATGATGAAAATGACAGGCCTCTCTCATCTTTTTAAGTGGGAGAACTTGCACAATTGGTGGCTGACTAACTTTTTTGCCCCACTGTAGGTGTAGCCTGCTGGAGGACTTCCGCAGGGAGCTAACCTCTCGAGACACCACCCTCACTCTGGACCAACTAATCGACATGTCCATCAGGCTGGACAACTTGGCTGCTCGCCTGTGTCCAGATCAGGTCCTGTTCGTTCCACCCCTCAGCACTCCTGCTCTGACACCCATGGAGTTAGGGGGTGCTGCAGCTTGGGCGACCGGAGGAGGAGCCTCCTCCTGCTCCAGTTGTGGTCGGGGAGGACACACTGCTGACTGGTGCTGGAGGAGCTCATCTGGGAGTCGAGAGGGCAGGCAGAGCACTTCTCGGACACCTCAGGGGAGTCAGCAACCGGCTGTTGATTTCCATTCTTGAGTTTTCCCCTCATTCCCAGGATAAGGCGCTAGTAGATTCAGGCGCAGCGGGGAGTTTTATGGACCACGGGTTTGCGCTTAAGTTAGGGATTCCCTTGGTTCAGAGGGACCAACCCTTCCCTGTGCACGCCCTAGATAGTCGACCGTTAGGGTCAGGGCTGATCAGGGAGGCCACGTTTCCACTGAACATGGTAACGCAGGGGGGTCGTGAGGAGCGGATTAGTTTCTTCCTCATTGATTCTCCTGTGTTTCCGGTGGTGCTGGGGATTCCCTGGTTGACAATCCCAACATTTTGTGGAAACGGGGCTCTTAAGGGGTTGTCAGAGGAGTGCTCCGGTAAGTGTGTGGGAGTTTCCATCGGTGCGATGACGGTGGAGAGTCCAGACCAAGTCTCCACCGTGCGCATTCCCCCAGAATATGCCGATTTGACAATCGCTTTCTGTAAAAAGAGGGCGAACCAATTACCAACTCATCGACGAGGGGATTGTGCGATAAACCTCCAGGTGAACGCTGCACTTCACAGGAGTCATGTGTATCCCCTGTCACAGGAGGAGACAATGGCTATGGAGACATATGTCACCGAATCTCTGGGACAGGGGTACATTCGGCCCTCCACATCACCGCCTCCTCGAGTTTATTTTTTGTGAAGAAGAAGGAGGGAGGTCTGCATCATTGCATTGACTATAGAGGTCTAAATTCCATCACAGTGTTCAGTTACCCGTTACCTAGTTATTTCACGAAGCACGCTTTTTCACAAAACTGGATCTCAGGAGCGCGTATAACTTGGTGCGAATCCAGGAGGGAGATGAGCGGAAGACCGCGTTTAGTACCACATCTGGCCATTATGAGTACCTCATCATGCTGTATGGGTTGAAAAATGCTCCAGCCGTTTTTCAATCCTTTGTAGATGAGATTCTCAGGGACCTGCACGGACAGGGTGAGGTGGTTTACATCGATGACATTCTGATCTATTCCACCACACACGCCGCGCATGTGTCTCTGGTGCGCAAGGTACTTGGGCGACTGTTGGAGCATGACCTGTACGTCAAGGCCGAGAAATTTGTGTTCCCCAAATAAGCTGTCTCTTTCCTGGGGTATCGCATTTCCACATCTGGGGTGGTGATGAAGTGTGACCACGTTGCAGCCGTGCGTACTTGGCGGACTCCGACCACGGTAAAGGAGGTGCAGCGGTTTTTAGGGTTTGCCAATTACTACCGGAGGTTTATCCGGGATTTTGGGCAGGTGGCTGCTTCCATTACCTCACTGCTGAAGAGGGAGCCAGTGCGTTTGCGGTGGTCGGCGGAGGAGGACAGAGCTTTTGGTCGTCTGAAGGCATTGATTATCGATGCTCCCATATTGGCGCTTCCGGACCCCTCTTTGGCATTCATAGTGGAGGTGGACGCGTCCGAGGCTCTTGTTGGAGGCGTGCTATCACAGCACTCGGGCATGCCCTTGAAGCTTCGCCCCTGTGCTTTTTTTCGAGGAAGCTCAGTCCGGCGGAGCGAAACTATGATGTGGGGACCGGGAGTTGCTGGCTGTGGTAAAAGCTCTGAAGGTGTGGAGACATTGGCTTGAGGGGGCGAAACACTCTTTTCTCATCTGGACTGACCAACGTAATCTGGAGTACATCCGGGCGGTGAAGAGACTGCATCCTCGTCAGGCAAGGTGGTCAATGTTTTTCACCATCTCTTATAGACCAGGTTCCCGTAACGCTAAGGCCGACGCACTGTCCCATCTCTATGACACCCATACTTCTGGCCTCTTATCTGGTGGCACCGGTGGTATGGGAGGTGGACGCAGACATCGAGCGGGCCTCACGGTTAGAACCTACTCCACAACAGTGTCCAGCTGGTCGGAGGTACGTCCCACTTGGTATTCGTGATAGATTGATCAGGTGGGCCCACACGCTACCCTCCTCTGGTCATCCGGAGATCAATAGGACGGTGCAGGGTCTTAGGGGGAAGTACTGGTGGCCCACCTTGGCCAAGGACGTGAGGGTTTTAGGTTTCCTCCTGTTCGGTGTGCGCCCAGTGTAAGGCTCCTAGACACCTGCCTAGAGGGAAGTTACAGCCCCTCCCTGTTCCACATCGGCCTTGGTCACACCTGTCTGTGAACTTCCTTATCGATCTTCCTCCGTCACAGGGGAACACCACGATCCTAGTTGTTGTGGATCGGTTTTCTAAGTCCTGCCGTCTCCTCCCTTTGCCCGGTCTCCCTACGGCCCTACAGGCTGCGGAGGCCCTGTTTACACACGTCTTCCGGCACTACGGGGTGCCTGAGGACATAGTGTCTGATCGGCGTCCCCAGTTCACTTCCCGGGTCTGGAGGGTGTTCATGGAGCATCTGGGGGTCTCGATCAGCCTGAACTCTGGTTTTCACCCCGAAAGTAATGGGCAGGTGCAGAGAGTGAACCAGGATGTGGGAAGGTTTCTGCGGTCGTATTGCCAGGACCTGCCAGGAGAGTTTGCGAGGTTCGTCCCATGGGCCGAGATGGCTCAAAATTCACTTCTCTACACCTCCACGGACCTGTCGCCGTTTCAGCGCGTGTTGGGCTATCAGCCGGTCCTGGTACCATGGCATCAGAGCCAGACCGAGGCTCCTGCGGTGGAGGATTGGCTGCAGCACACAAAGGAGACCTAGAGAGCCATCCAGGAATCCCTGAAATGGGCCGGTGGGCGACCGAAGGTGAGTGCTGACCGCCACCACAGTGAGGCCCCCGTGTTCGCACCGGGGGACTGGGTCTGGCTCTCGACCCGAACCCTGCCCCTCTGCCTGCTCTGCCGGAAGCTGGGCCCGTGGTTTGTGGGGCCATTTAAAGTCCTGAGGAGAATAAATGAGGTGTGTTATAGGTTACAGCTCCCCCTTACTATCGTATTAACCCCTCGTTTCATGTGTCTCTCCTCAGGCTGGTGGTAGCTGGTCCACTGCAGAACGTTCAGGTGCGGGAGGTCCCTCCGCCCCCCCTGGACATCGAGGGGGGTCCGGCGTACAGTGTGCGTTCCATCCTGGACTCTAGGTGTCGGCTGGGGGCCTGCAGTACCTCGTGGATTGGGAGGGGTACGGTCCGGAGGAGAGGTTCTGGGTACTGGTGGTGGACATCTTGGACCCATCTCTGCTGGGTGAGTTATACTGCCTCCATCCAGATCGCCCTGCGCCTCGCCCTCCAGGTCGTCCTCGAGGCCGGTTTTGGTCTGTCACGACTTCCGACTTCCGAAGGTGGCTCCTCTCCCTGTTCGGGCGGCGCTCGGCGCTCGCGGCCACAGATCCTTTTTTTCTTTTCATTTGGTTTTGTCTGTCTTGTGTCTTGTCGTTCACCTGTGTCCCATTTTGGTTAATTAGTGGGGTACTTTAGTCTCACCCTACCCTCTTGGTTTTGTGTGGGATTGTTTCGTTTACTGTCATTTGTTTGGGTTGCGTTTTCGTGTGTTCTGTTGAACAGGTGTTTTTCTGGACTGCATTCTGGTTGTTTTGAGGCTACTGTTCTGTTCCTGTTCCTTGGACGTAAAATAAACACTACTTTCTTTACATTCGCTCTCTCCTGCGCCTGACTCCACACCCACCTCTCATTGAGGAGAACCTGACAGCATCTTGGTATTTTTACCATGTCGGTGTATTGTGGACAATGGACAAGATTTTACTGTAGAGCCAGGTGGAGGGAGTATAGGTGAGTCCAGGATAAATATATCCATTACCTGTATATAGAGGTAGAAGGCACATAGCAAATAGAAATGTGTCTTCTGGTTTATCCCCTCATTCATCTATGATTCCAGGATACAATTCTGACCTGGTATTTGGAACGTGATTACTGGACCACCTCTTTAACCATTGGACTACATGCTGCTATATTAGTAATAAACTACCTTCATTAATCCATCAGATCATATGCCGTTTTAAAAGCAAAAATGTTTTGTGAAATATTTTGCACTGGGAAATCTTTTCTGCCTTTTTTTGTCGGGTTGCCATTCATTCTGTGCTCATTAGAAAGGATTGCCTCTGGCAACCTTCCTGGAAGCACAGCTTCTGAGGTGCGTGGGAACCTCACTCTATACCTCCATTCTTGAGGTACAGTATGATATTTTCTCTCTTAATCCTGCTCCTCCTTTTTTGTTGATTAATAGTTAGGATGGTATTGCAGCTTTGAGGGCATAGCTCAGTTCGGAGAAGGTGGGTGAGGAGGTGAGCAAATGTATGCAGGCAAGTGAGTTTGTTAGTGAGCCAACAATTTATCTCCATACTGTAGATTTACTTAATCTCTCTTATATTACATTACATTACATCTTTTGACACACTAAGAGGCCCTTCACACAAGCTTTATCCCATCAAGGTAAAATATATGTCTTTCCAGTTGTTGCAATCGTCGACAGGTTCACAGATCATATGCATATTTCAGACATACTTACCTGTCTCGTTGTGTCTGGCCGGATAGATGTTGATGCAGAGATTTCCACACTCACACAGCTGTGGTAATGGCAATGATGTGTACCAATTAGTAGGTTTCTTGTCTTTTTTCTACTTGCAACATACATATGGTAATCATCTAGAACATTATTAAGGTTTATACTAAATGGGAATTAAGTAACCATATTTTAACAACATTTGATTGGAACAAGGTTCATTCAAACAGCAAAGGAATTGCAAATATTGTAAGTAGTCAAGTAAAAGTTTCAGAGTTTGGTGTCTGAATTTTGTGATAAAGTATTTGTCAATATTTTCAGTAGAAGACAGCATTTGGGAATTAATTACCATATAGATTTAAATAGACATATAAAAATAGCCAGGCCCAGATTGTCATGTATCAGATTATTCCCTTTCTATTCAATCCAGAAAAACATCCTTTGAAATTTTGTTTGCACGACAAACAAAACAATTTATATCCAGGACTGGATGCTTCCATGATGATGAATGATTAATGAATTACAGAAAGATGTTTTAGATGTGTTCTATTCAAGATGCCCCCCCCACACACACACACACACACACTGTACATGCTCCTGATTTGTTCCCTGACTGGAGTACTGGCATGTCCTTGTCTTTGACACCTTGCACGTACCACGTTCACTGTTAATGAGAATGTGGCTTATAACCCCTAGGAAGCTAATGCTGAGCTCCTGCAGTGAGCTCGGATGTTCTTTCCTCTCCTCAACCTGCTCAGACATGAGCCCATCTTAATCATAACCCCCTGGTGTCTCTTTCACAGTGGAGAGATTGAGAAATATATACCTATGATGAAAAGGCATTATTTTGCGCTTTGAGGAAAAAGGACTATTCGAATTCTGCAGAATCTCTTTCGGGCTTTAATGAAAAAATGGCGCTCCTGTTTCTGAGGGGTGGGGTAATGTCCAGCTGTGGCTTGATGAGACTTTAAACTCGCCATGCAGCCGTGTTTTTTGTTTCATTCAAGTTCATTTAGAATCTCCTGCAGGGACGAGCGTCGCCTTGCCGCTGAGATGTCAGAGATACATTTTTCAGCGTCGCCCAGGAGTTTCGAGTGTGCTCGTGGCCCTGCCTGCTGCCGAAGTAGCCACGCTGCTTTGCTTTATTGAAGGATGTGGGTGTCCTCTATGGGTTCACGTTCATGGTGTGATGTGGCCGAGAGCTGACTGATTATGTACATTTTAATAATTTAGCACGCTTTATGTCACCTTAGCAATCACTCTCCGATTAGTTTTCCTCCAAATGTATTACTTCACCTCTCCTTTGCTCAACTCATACAAAAGATAATTGTCTTTTCTGAACATTTCAGAAATGATTATCATAACTTTAATTAGAAAGGTGAGGGGATTATTTTCATATTGATGGAACGGAAATGTTATCACGTACGTCTGCCAGAGGACAGGCTTAATCGACAGTAGAATCAGGCCTACTTTATCTCGTACTACTGTCCATCGTCTATATTTTTTTCCCACTGGAAATTAAATTGTTGATTTCCTAGGCTTTTCTTTTAATTCGTTTTGCCTTTGATGATCCCATGTTCAATTAAAAATGAATTCTCTGAGTACTTGTCTGTCTCACAAGACTATCAGTCAGAAGTAGGATAGGCAGTTGTTTGTCAGAATGTTGTAAAAACATCAAGCCATGATAACTTCACTATTCACAGAACTTCACAGAAGCTCTCAGCAAATATGAACTGCCTTTGTTCATACAGCTACTGCTATTTCAATTTTTTATTCAAATATTAACTTATTGCCGAAAGTTACACTACATAGGGATAATGGAACTATTATTGCTATGCTATAACTTTTATAGCATGGATTAAAGTGGCAATTCAATTTAGTTTGAGGACATTCAGGTTCAAAGCTTTGTGTCATGTAAAACATTTTCATCAAAATGATGTGTACTAGTTGTTGGTCCTATACTTTAGTTTCAAGTTTTGTGTAGTTTTTAGTATTTGTCGTCTTCCTTATTTTCTGTATATAGTACTAGGCCACTAGCTTAATTCTAGCTTTAAATCTCGCCTAATGTTTTTAGCTATATTATTAAAGCCTTTTTCTTTTAATATAGTAGTTGTTCACTATGTAAAGAGCTGTGTGATTTATGTAAGTGAAAGCAATGTACAAATGCAATTTATAATAAAAATAATAATATTATTAATAATAAAATGTAAGCTTCAATTCAATCCAATCAGGCTTTGTCGGCTGCAAACCTTTTAAAGGCAATGTTCCCGTATTCGCGGAGACTGCACTGCTACGACTACTACGACTACTACTACTACTACTGCTACTACTGCTGCTAATGCTACAAAAACGGCAAGAACAATGCAAATTACAAAAACCCAAACCAGAGATGGAATCACCTATTTACTTTTGTAAATAAAATAAGGAAAGAAAACACAATACAAAGAACAGACTAAATGTGACTCATTCCTACCAATTATTTGCTATTTCCTGACAATATTTTCAATTACATCCTTATTCCTTCTCAGTGAGTACATGATCCCCAATATTGAGAGAGAGAGAGAGAGAGAGAGAGATTAAATGCTATTGCAGATGATTAGATGCTTAATTTATTCATACTTTTCAAGCTAGTCCCTTAATTAATTTCAGGCTTGTTTGAAGTGTAGAATTTGCGGATCTGGAATGTGATCATATCCAAGATGTATTTCCTGTGAAATCGTTTTTTATAGAAATGTCATCTTACATTACTTTACATGTACAAAACAATTATGTAACCTCAACAAAAAAATACACTCAGATTCTATGATCTGTATCAGAAGAGTTCAAGCTTTGGCAATTTGTGAGGGATATGAGAGAATTGACAGAGATATAGACTGCCACGGTTGAGTTACTTTTCACAATATATTTCTTTCAGCATACAGAAGATCTATCTTGGTTTCGTCTTATCTCCCAATTTTACCCCCAAAATGTATTATTTTATATCTGATTCCTTTTGGCTCATTTCTCGTGTTTCGCCCATTAAGGTGAGCCTTGAAGTCTCAACAGCGCTTGTGACCTTGTATGTAATTTTGTCTAAAAAGCTACTACTCTCAAAAAAGCAACAAATGAATCTCACTGAAAATGGAAGCGAAATAACGAGTGGTTGATGCCGCCACCGCTCGCAACTTCAAAAACCACATCATCTAAGTAAAAGAGGAGCATGGAGTATGCCAACAAGGTTGATGGAAAGGGGAAGAATGAATTAGGGAGAAATGGAATGAGGTAGGGGAAAGATAAACTGAAGGAGAGTTCAAGGCTCAGGCTCTCTCTTGTCTGACTGTGTCTCTTTTCTCCCCTCTCCCGCCTCCCGGCGCTTTCCAATCTGTTTGGCGGCCGGGCGTGCCACTCTCTCCCAGTGTTGATTTGACACCCTGAAGGGTCTCAGCTACCCCTGCCACTGACAGGCAAACCTGTCAGAGGGCACCATGCCAACTTGGCAGATGAGAGAGCCGCAGAGCCTGTTGGGGCGCGATCCATAGAGGTCCTCGACAGTCTCCCAGCATGCATTCCCCGCGGCACGTCAGCTCCTCAGCCCAGCAGTGGCATCGCCACCGAGACCCCTCTATTTATTACCTTTGACGGGGCCGCATGGCTCTGGCGGTGGGGCCAGGGCTTGTTTGCGGGCCAGAGCAGGTGTTAGAAACCATACTCGTTGTTATGGTAATGCTAGCTGAGGAGAAGGAAGAGGCTACTGCTGCTGGCTATGGTTGAAAAAACAGTTCACTGCTGGTATACTCACATTTATTTTTTATTTTATTTAACTAGGCAAGTCAGTAAAGAACAAATTATTATTTACAGTGACGGCCTAGGAACAGTGGGTTAACTGCCTAGGTACAGGGGCCGAACGACAGATTTCTACCTTGTCAGCTCGGGGATTCGATCTAGCTACCTTTCGGTTAATTGCCCAACGCTCTAACCACTAGTGGACTGCTGGCCTAACACATCTGGCTAAAGAAGCTCTGCTGGAGTCACTTTTATTGATACATTTGACACCTTCTGGAAACAGAAGATACTCTACAGGAATGAAAAAAATCAGCAAAATCCAAATCACCTTGTCTCCTGGACTCTGTCCACGCATTTCAAGGCTGCGTTGAAACAATGGCTGGTAAATGACCCAAGACCAGCTCAGTTAATCTCTACCATTGTGACAATGAGTCGTCATAATGCTGCATCAAATATACACTGCTCAAAAAAATTAAGGAAACACTTAAACAACACAATGTAACTCCAAGTCAATCACACTTCTGTGAAATCAAACTGTCCACTTAGGAAGCAACACTGATTGACAATAAATGTCACATGCTGTTGTGCAAATGGAATAGACAACAGGTGGAAATTATAGGCAATTAGCAAGACACCCCCAATAAAGGTGTGGTTCTGCAGGTGGTGACCACAGACCACTTCTCAATTCCAATGCTTCCTTGCTGATGTTTTGGTCACTTTTGAATGCTGGCGGTGCTTTCACTCTAGTGGTAGCATGAGACGGAGTCTACAACCCACACAAGTGGCTCAGGTAGTGCAGCTCATCCAGGATGTCACATCAATGCGAGCTGTGGCAAGAAGGTTTGCTGTGTCTGTCAGCGTAGTGTCCAGAGCATGGAGGCGCTACCAGGAGACAGGCCAGTACATCAGGAGACGTGGAGGAGGCCGTAGGAGGGCAACAACCCAGCAGCAGGACCGCTACCTCCGCCTTTGTGCAAGGAGGAGCAGGAGGAGCACTGCCAGAGCCCTGCAAAATTACCTCCAGCAGGCCACAAATGTGCATGTGTCTGCTCAAACGGTCAGAAACAGACTCCATAAGGGCCCGACGTCCACAGGTGGGGGTTGTGCTTACAGGCCAATACCATGCAGGACGTTTGGCATTTGCCAGAGAACAACAAGATTGGCAAATTCGCCACTGGCGCCCTGTGTACTTCACAGATGAAAGCAGGTTCACACTGAGCACATTTGACAGACGTGACAGAGTCTGGAGACGCCGTGGAGAACGGCTAGTGATACATGTATTACATAAAGATGGCAAGATGCAGTAGATGATATAGATTACAGTATATACATATACATATACATATGAGATGAGTAATGTAGGGTATGTAAACATCATATTAAGTGACATTGTTTAAAGTGGCTAGTGACACATTTTTTTACATCAATTTCCATTATTAAAGTGGCTGGAGTTGAGTCAGTATGTTGGCAGCAGCCACTCAATGTTAGTGGTGGCTGTTTAACAGTCTGATGGCCTTGAGATAGAAGCTGTTTTTCAGTCTCTTGGTCCCTGCTTTGATGCACCTGTACTGACCTCGCCTTCTGGATGATAGCGGGGCGAACAGGCAGTGGCCCGGATGGTTGTTGTCCTTGATGGCCTTCCTGTGACATCTGGTGATGTATGTGTCCTGGAGGGCAGGTAGTTTGCCCCCGGTGATGCGTTGTGCAGACCTCACTACCCTCTGGAGAGCCTGGGCGGAGCAGTTGCCGTACCAGGCGGTGATACAGCCCGACAGGATGCTCTAGATTGTGCATCTGTAGAAGTTTGTGAGTGCTTTTGGTGACAAGCCGAATTTCTTCAGCCTCCTGAGGTTGAAGAGGCGCTGCTGCGCCTTCTTCACAACACTGTCTGTGTGGGTGGACCAATTCAGTTTGTCCGTGATGTGTACGCCGAGGAACTTGAAACTTACTACCTTACTACAATAACTTGCTTGTAACAGATTATATTCATATTCTCTGAAACTCACTTAGATAATACCTTTGATGATACAGTGGTAGCATTACATGGTTATAACATCTACCGAATAGACACAAATGCCAACGGAGGCGGTGTTGCGGTCTATATTCGGAACCGCATTCCTGTAGACGATCTAATGCTAAATACTGTTGAAGTAATATGGCTACAGGTTCATCAGCCTCACCTAAAACCCATTCTTGTGGGAAGCTGCTATTGGCCACCAAGTGCTAACAGTCAGTATCTGGATAATATGTGTGAAATGCTTGATATTGTATTTGATATCAACAGAGAAGTATATTTTCTAGATGATTTAAATATTGACTGGCTATCATCAAGCTGCCCACTCAGGAAAAAACTTCAAACTGTAACCAGTGCCTGCAACCTGGATCGGGTTGTCAGTCAACCTACCAGTGTCATTACAAACAGCACAGGAAATAAATCATCCACATGTATTCAACACATCTTTACTAATGCTGCAGAAATTTGCTTTAAAGCAGTATTCAAATTCATAGGATGTAGTGATCACAATATAGTAGCCATATCTAGAAAAACCAAAGTTCCAAAGGCTGGGCCTAATATAGTGTATAAGAAGTCATATGTTTATGATGTAAATCATATTTGCTGGCCTGTAGTGTGTAATGAGGAGCAACCAGATGCTGCAATTGACACATTTATGAAACAACTTATTCCAGTTACTGTTTTAAATCCCCTTGGATTGATGAGGAATTTAAAAATTGTATGGTTGAGCAGGATGAGGAAAAAGGCATGGCAATTAAGTCTGTCAGCCCAACTGATTGGCAAATGTACTGCAAATTTAGAAATCATGTGACTAAACTAAATAACAAATAAACTACCCTATGAAACAAAGATAAATCATATAAAGAATGATAGTAAAAAAGCTTTGGGGCACCTTAAATGACATTTTGGGGGAAAAAAGCCAACTCGGCAACTTCATTCATTGAATCAGATGGCTCATTCATCACAAAGCCCACTGATATTGCAAACTACTTTAATTACTTTTTCATTGGCAAGATAAGCAAACTTAGAGATGACATGCCAGCAACAAACGCTGACACACACATGAAAGACAAGAACTGTAATTTTGAATTCCGTAAAGTCATTGTGGAAAAGGTGAAAAAATTATTGCTATCTATCAACAATGACAAGCCTGGATGGAAAATTACAGAGGATAAAAGCAGACGATATTGCCACTCCTATTTGCCACATCTTCAATTTAAGCATGCTATAAAGCGTGTGCCCTCAGGCCTGGAGGGAAGCTAAAGTCATTCCGCTACTCAAGAATAGTAAAGCCCCCTTTACTGGCACAAATAGCCGACCACTCAGCCTGTTACCAACCCTTAATAAACTTCTGGCCATTTGTGTTTGACCAGATAAGGTGCTATTTCACAGTAAACAAATTAACAACAGAATTTCAGCATGCTTATAGGGAAGGACACTCAACAAGCACAGCACTTACACAAATGACTGATGATTAGCTGAAAGAAATTGATGATAAAATGATTGTGGGGCTGTCTTGTTAGACTTCTGTGCAGCTTTTGACATTATCGATCATAGTCTGCTGCTGGAAAAACGCATGCTATGGCTTTACACACCCTGCTATAATGTGGATAAAGAGTTACTTGTCTAACAGAACACAGAGGGTGTTCTTTAATGGAAACCTTTCAAATATAATACAGTTATAATCAGGAATTCCCCAGGGCAGCTGTGTAAGCCCCTTGCTTTTTTCAATTTTTACTAACGACATGCCACTGACTTTGAGTAAAGCCAGGGTGTCTTATGTATGCGGATGACTCAACATTATACACTTCAGCTACTACAGCGACTGAAATGACTGCAACACTCAACAAAGAGCTGCAGTTAGTTTTAGAGTGGGCGGCAAGGAATAAGTTAGCCCTAAATATTTCTAAAACTAAAAGCATTGTATTTGGAACGAAACACTTACTAAACCCTAAACCTCAACTAAATCTTGTAATAAATACAGTGGAAATTGAGCAAGTTGAGATGACTAAACTGCTTGGAGTAACCCTAGATTGTAAACTGTCATGGTCAAAACATATTGATGCAGTAGCAGCTAAGGGAGGGAGAAGTCTGTCTATAATAAAGCAATGCTCTACCTTCTTAACCTTTCTAGGGCAGGCGTTCTGCTAGCCAAACCCCTCGACAACATTCTGTTGAAAAGTCAGCGTGCGAAATGTAAAAATATTCTTTAGAAAAATGTAACTTTCACACATTAACAAGTCCAATACAGCGAATGGAAGAAACTTCTTGTTAATCTCCCCATCGTGTCCGATTTCAAAAAGGCTTTACAACGAAAGCACAACATATGATTATGTTAGGTTAGAGCCAAGTAAAAAAAACAGCAATTTTTCCAGCCAAAGATGTAGTCACAAAAAGCAGAAATGTAGATAAAATGAATCACTAACCTTTGATGAGCTTCATCAGATGACACTCATAGGACTTCATGTTACACAATACATGCATGTTTTGTTCAATAATGTGCTTATTTATATCCAAAAATCCCAGTTTACATTGACACGTTATGTGCAGTAATGTTTTGATACCATAACACCCAGTGATTTTGCAGATTGCCACATCAAATCCCAGAAATACTCATAAACATTGATAAAAGGTACAAGTGTTATTCACAGAATTAAAGATGGACTTAACCTTAATGCAACCGCTGTGTCAGGTTTTTTTTTACTTTACGGAAAAAGCATAATCTGATTACAGCACTAAGAGCCCAATCCAGCCAAAGAAATATCTGCCATGTTGGAGTCAACAGAAGTTAGAAATAACGTTATAAATATTCACTTACATTTGATGATCTTCATCAGAATGCACTCCCAGGAATCCCAGTTTGACAATAAATGACTGATTTGTTCCATAAAGTTCCATAAAGTCCATCATTTATGTCCAAATAGCCACTTGTTGTTAGCGTGTTCAGCCCAGTAATCCATCTTCATGAGGCGCGAGCACTACGTCCAGACTATGTTCCATTACAGGTCGTAGAAACATGCCAAACGATTTCTGGAATCAATCTTTAGGATGTTTTTAACATAAAACTTCAATCATGTTCCAATCGGAGAATTCCATTGTCTGTAGAAAAGCACTGGAACAAGAGCTAACTCTGTCGGGACCACGAGCCTAGGACACTCTGCCAGACCCATGACTCATTCAGCTCCCATTCCCACCTTTATAGCAGAAACCTGAAACAAGTTTTTGAAATCGGTTGACATCTAGTGGAAGCCTTAGGAAGTGTAACTTGACCCCATAGACACTGTGTATTCAGTAGGCCAAGCTTTGAAAAACTACAACCTCAGATTTCCCACTTCCTGGTTGGAATTTTCTCAGGTTTTCGCCTGCCATATGAGTTCTGTTATACTCACAGGCATCATTCAAACAGTTTTAGAAACTTCAGAGTGTTTTCTACCCAATACTAATAATATGCATATTTTAGCATCTGGGACAGATTAGGAGGCAGTTCATTTGGGGCACGCTATTCATCCAAAAGTGAAAATGCTGCCCCGTATCCCAATCAGGTTTTAACAACACTATCAACAAGGCAGATCCTACAGGCCCTAGTTTTGTCGCACCTTGACTACTGTTGAGTCGTGTGGTAAGGCCAGGTCGCAGTTGCAAATGAGAACTTGTTCCTGGTTAAATAAAGGTTAAATAAAGGTGAAATAAAAAATAAAAAAAATAAAAGGTGCCACAAAAAAGGACTTGCAATTGGCTCAGAACAGGGCAGCACGGCTGGCCCTCGGATGTACACTGAGAGCTAATATTAATAATATGCATGTAAATCTCTCCTGGCTGAAAGTGGTGAGAGATTGACTTCATCACTACTTTTATTTCTGAAAGGTATTGAAATGTTGAATTCATAGAGCTGTCTGCCTAAACTACTGGCACACAGCTCGGACACCGATGCATACCCCACGATACATGCCACAAGAGGTCTCTTCACATTCCCAAGTGCAGAACAGACTATAGGAGGCATACAGTACTACATAGAGCCATGACGACATGAAACTCTATACCACATTAAGTAACTGACGCAAGCGGTAAAATTAGATTTCAAAAACATATTAAAAAACACCTTATGGAATAGCGGGGACTGTGAAGCAACACAAACATTGGCACAGAAACATGCATACACACACACACACACACACACTATAACATACGCACTATACATACACATGGATTCAGTACTGTAGATATGTGGTAGTGGTGGAGTAGGGGCCTAAGGGCACACAGTGTGTTATGAAATCTGTGAATGCATTGTAATGTTTTTAAAATTGTATGAACTGCCTTAATTTTGCTGTACCCCAGGAAGAGTAGCTGAAAGCTAATGGGGATCCATAATAAATACAAAAATACAAATACAGTGGTTCAAATATCTAGGAATCACAGTTGATTATGACTTAAGAAACGTGTACAAGCTTCACTGCTCTGTCTTGTTGCAGAAGGTGGTTAACTTGAATAGATGGATAAATCTGCCTCTTACATTATTTGAGAGAATTAGCTGTATTAAGATTAACGTTCTGCCTAACCGAGAGTTTCTTTAACTTCTTATGGTATAGGGGACGCTTGCATCCCACTTGGCCAAAAGACAGGGAAAATGCAGCGTGGCAAATTCAAATAAATTTATATAAAAATTCAAACTTTCATTAAATCAATATGTCCCATAAACATCACAATTGGTCCTTTTGTTTGATTAATTCCGTTCATATATATCCAAGATGTCCATTTATTTGGCGCGTTTGATCCAGAAAAAAACAGCTTCCAAATTGCGCAACATCACTACAAAATATTTCAAAAGTTGCCTGTAAACCTTGTCAAAACATTTCAAACTACTTTTTTAAATACAACTTTAGGTATTTTTAAACATTAATAATCGATCAAATTGAAGACGGGTCTATCTGTGTTCAATACAGGAAGACAACAAACCAAGCTACTTTTCAAGTCTTGCGACAGTGTTACGCAGTTCCTACATGGCCGTACTTCTTCATTGCACAAATAAATAACCTCAACCAAATTCCAAAGACTGGTGACATCCAGTGGAAGCGGTAGGAACTGAAAACAAGTTCCTAAGAAATATTTTTTCCCAATGAGTGACCTCAAAAAAAACTTCTGAACGGTTAGTCCTCGGGGTTTTGCCTGCTACATAAATTCTGTTATACTCATAGACATGATTCAAACAGTTTACGAAACTTCAGAGTGTTTCCGATCCAAATCTACTAATATTATGCATATCTTATATTCTTGACATGAGTAGCAGAAAGTTGAAATTGGGCCCTCTATTTATCCAAAAGTGAAAATGCTGCCCCCTATACCTTAAGAAGTTAAGTCTGTTACGTTTTTCGTTGGTGGAAGAAGGAGTAGACCAAAGCGCAGCGTGATACGTGTTCATGATGCCTTTAATAAACTGAACACTGAATACAAACGAACAGGAGAATAAAAGAAAACCGAAACAGTCCTGTATGGTGAGAACACTGAAATGGAAAATAATCACCCACAACTCAAAATGGAAGAACAGGCTACCTAAGTATGGCTCTCAATCAGAGACAACGATAGACAGCTGCCTCTGATTGAGAACCATACCAGGACAAACACATAGAAAAAGAAAACCTAGACCTACAACGTAGAATACCCACCCACATCACACCCTGACTAAACTAAAAATAGAAACATACAAAGCAATCTACGGTCAGGGCGTGACAAAGTCCCTTAACAAGACAAGACCATAAGACAATTTCTATGGAACAGTAAAACTCCAAAGGTGAGCCTGGACAAATTAACATGTGATTATAGTCAAGGAGGTCTCTGCCTACAAAATTTCAAGATGTATTACTGGGCAGTGCAAATTATATTAATTTGATTCTTATTTGAAACTGAACCAGCCCCTTCTTGGACTCAGATGGAAATGTTTGCTATTAAAGAAGAGGTTGGGAGTAATTATCTACAAATGGAACCCCAAGACTATATCAACAAAAACAAGCAATCCCTGTACCATAAATTTAGTAAGATCTTGCTATGAAATGTGTACATTATTTGGTCTGAAACAAGACTTGTCACCCAAAACAGCCCTGTGGCGAAACAGACTCCTGCCAATGATCTTGGATGGCAACATTTTCCCACATTGGCATGAGAAGGGAATAACGCATTTAGAAAATTGTTATATAGATGGGGTACTTATGTCATGTAGAACATTGTTATATAGATGGGGTACTTATGTCATGTAGAACATTGTTATATAGATGGGGTACTTATGTCATTTGAGCAACAAAAAGTGAAATACCAGTTATCCAATAACCATTTATTCTGTCATTTACAGTTAAGAAAAGTTCTCAGAGGCATTCTTGAAGATATGATTTTACCAAATCTGTCAAGTATTAAACTACTCCACGACAACCATGACTCGTGTATAGATTTATATCCACAGTGTACTCATTGCTAATATAATAATCCCCAAACCAGATATACATAAGTCAATAGAGCGATGGGAATTCAATTTGAATACTACAATTGTTTGGGGGCTATGGTTAGACCTATGCCAAGCGACCATCCCCCTAGATAGATACTTCTACATTAGAACTTCCTCCACCAACTCTATCTAACACCTCAGGGGTTACATAGATGGCGTGGCAGTTGGTCGTGTGTTGTGTTTGTCTTTATCTTATCCCGTGTAAATAGCTGTTTTTTTATTTTTCTCATATACATGTTAATCTCAAATTCTGTCTACGAACTAAATATACTTTCCTGCAACCCGCCTCACCCAATGTGATACGGATCTGCTATTTTCATTCCTTATAACTGGAACCTCCACCAGGAGCTAGCCAGCTAACTAGCTTGGTTAGCCACGGCTAGCAGTTTTCACCTTTTAGCTCGGACACCGCCAGCTTTAGCTCAGACAATACATGCCAGTCAGCACAGAGCGATATCAACCCAGAGCATATCGGACTGCTTCTCCCTACCACATTACCGGATTCCTGCGCGCCTGGATCATTATACCGGATCATCGCAGCTAGCTAGCTGCTATCAAGTGGCTACTGTTAGCTAGTGCCTCTGTCCCGAAGCAAGCACCAGTTTGCATTGAGCTATCCACGAGCTCGGCCCATATACCAGCTAATTCTAGGGCTACAATACCTCTTTTGCCAATTGGCCTGGATCCTTTGTTGTCGACGCAGAGCTCCACCGATCCATCACGACTGGTTTCCCGACATGGTCGCCCGATGTGGTCTCAATGGGCTTTTCCTTTGCGATGTTGCCAAAGACCCATCTTCTTGCCCCGGCCCGCTAGCTTTCTAAGCGCCGTGTCTCCCACTCGCCTAGTGTAGTACTGACTACTGAACGGCTCCCTGACTCACCTATTGCTGTTCTTTGGACCCTATGATCACTCGGCTACACAGCTGATGCCCCCTGGACTGTTTCAATAACACGGTACCTCATTTTGTTAACCTGTCGGCCCCAGCCTCAAACTCAGGTCCTGTATGTACCTAACTGACCAGCTCTGCCCATTCATTGCCATTTACCCGTTGTTGACTTAGCTCTCCCGATCAACACCTGTGATTTCTTTATGCCTCTCTCTAATGTCAATATGCCTTGTCTACTGCTGTCTAGGCTAGTCCTTATTGTTTTATTTCACTGTAGAGCCCTCAGTCCCACTCACCTTGCCTTAGATAGCTCTTTTGTCCCACTCCCCACACATGCGGAGACCTCACCTTGCTTAACTGGTCTCACTAGAGACAAAACCTCTCACCGTCACTCAACGCCTAGGTTCACCTCCACTGTACTCACATCCTACCATACCCTTGTCTGTACATTATGCCCTGAATTTATTCTACCACGCCCAGAAATCTGTTCCTTTTATTCTCTGCTCCCAACGCACTGGGCTACCAGTTCTTATAGCCTTTAGCCGTACCCTTATCCTACTCCTACTCTGGTGATTTGTAGTCTATCACAGTGCCATCCGTTTTGTCACCAAAGCCCCATATACTACCCACCACTGTAACCTGTATGCTCTCTTTGGCTGGCCCTCGCTTCAAATTAGTCGCTAACCCACTGGCTCCAAGCCAACTATAAGTCTTTGCTTGGTAAAGCCCCTCCTTATCTCAGCTCACTGGTTACCATAGCAACACCCACCCATAGCACACGCTCCAGCAGGTATATTTCACTGGTCATCCCCAAAGCTAACTCCTCATTGGCCGCCTTTCCTTCCATTTCTCTGTTGCCAATGATTGGAATGAATCGCAAAAATCACCGAAGCTGGAGACTTATATCTCCCTCACTAACTTTAAGCATCAGCTGTCAGAGCAGCTTACCGATCACTGCACCTGTACACAGCCCATCTGTACATAGACCACCCAACGACCTCATCCCCATATTGTTATTCATTTTTGCTCTTTGCACCCCAGTATCTCTACTTGCACATCATCATCTGCAGATCTATCACCTCCAGTGTTTATGCTAAATTGCAATTATTTCGCGACTATGGCCTATTTATTGCCTCACCTCCCTATTCTTACTACATTCACACACACTGTTTATACATTTTTCTATTGTGTTATTGACTGTATGTTTGTTTATCCCATGTGTAATTCTGTGTTGTTGTTTTTGTCTCACTACTTTGCTTTATCTTGGCCAGGTCGCAGTTGTAAATGAGAACTTGTTCTCAACAGGCCTACCTGGTTAAATAAAGGTGAGAAAAAAAATCCAAATTAAACAAGAAACATAGATATCATCCTGAAATATCAGAGTGTGTTTTAGATATAGAACAGCAGAAGGCACTTTTTTAAATTCTACTTGACAGTGTACTAAATTACAAGCCTTTTGTTATGATGTTTGTGATACTCTGACCTTTATTATAGAGGTCCCTTTCCTACTTGACCCTGAAATATGCATTCTGGGTAACTTCCCAAATGTGAATTTGAGGAATAACTTCAACATCAAATTTACTGAAATGTCCCTTGCTACTGCAAGAAGATTTGTTGCATTGACATGGAAATCAGATTCCACTCTCGCAATTACAAAAGGCCTCTCCGAAATTAATAAGTGCATTCCTGTGGATAAGATGACCTACACTTTAAGAAATCAATTCAACTACTTTGTAAAAATATGGAAACCCTTCCTGGACTGTATGGAAACACTTCCATTGAAGTTGGTGGATGTGAGCTTGTGGATCGATGTAGCTATTGTCTCACTGTAATGTACTGTTTCTATTACGGACTCCTCTTTGAATCTCCATATTTCTCCAAAGCTCAGTTGTCCTGAGTCAGCACAGAACTGCCAGGACCTAGGATTCATGGAGACACTCAAGTTGTTTAATCCTATATCTCTCAAAACATTCATGAAAATAGTAACGGCCTCTAAACCTTCCAGCTGCCTACTGGACACTATTCCAACTAAACTACTGAAAGAGCTAAATTATTTCCTGTGCTTGGCACTCCTCCGTTGAACATAATACATGTCTCCCTATCCTCCGGATGTGTACCAAACTCACTAAAAGTTTGCAGTAATATGGCCTTTCCTGAAAAAGCCTAAACTTGACCCGGAAATGTTTTATGTTATCGGCCTATATTGAATCTCTGATAACTGTCAAACATTTTAGAAAAGGGTTTGCGCAGCAACTCACTGCCTTCCTGAATACAAAATAATGTATACAAAACGCTCAAGTCTGGATTTAGACCCCATCATAGCACTAAGACTGCACTCGTGAAGGTGGTAAATTACCTTTTAATGGTGTCAGACCAAGGCTCTGCATCTGTCCTCGTGCTCCTAGACCTGAGTACCGCTTTTGACACCATCATTCACCACATTCTTGTGCTTTGGCAAAGTGGGTGGGGTTGTATCCTGCCTGGTTGGCCCTGTCCGGGGGTATCATCGGACAGGGCCACAGTGAACCCCCCCCCCCCGTCTCAGCTTCCAGTATCTATGCTGCATTAGTCTTTGTGCCGGGGAGTTATGGTCAGTCTGTCCTATCTGGTGAATTTCTCCTGTCTTATCTGGTGTTCAGTGTGAACTTAAGTATGGTCCCTCTAATTCTTTCACTCTGGCTCTCCTTCTCCTCCCGGAGGACCTGATCCCTAGGACCATGCCTCAGGACTACCTAACCTGATGACTCCTGGCTGTCCCCAGTCCACCTGGTTGTCCTACTGCTCCAATTTAACCTGTTCTGCCCGATCTATGGAACCCTGATCTGTTCACCGGACATAATACCCTGTCCCAGACTTGCTGTTTTCGACTCTCTCTCTCTCACTCTCTCTCTCCATCCCTCTCTATCTCTCCATCCCACCTGCTGTCTGGTCCTCTGAATGCTTGGCTATGAAAAGCCAACTGACATTTACTTCTGAGGTGCTGACCTGTTGCACCCTCTACAACCACTGTGGTTATTATTTGACCCTGCTGGTCATCTATGAACATTTAAACATCTAGAAGAACAATCTGGCCTTAATGGCCATGTAATCTTAAAATCTCCACCCGACACAGCCAGAAGAGGACAGGGCAGAGGAGGACTGACTCAGAGCCTGGTTCCTCTCTAGGGATCTTTCTAATTTCCTGCCTTTCTAGGGAGTTTTTCCAAGACACAGTGCTTCTACATCTGCATTGCTTGCTGTTTCGGGTTTTAGGCTGGGTATATGTATAAGCACTTTGTGACATCTGCTGATTTATAAATACATTTGATTGATTGATTGCTAGAGGGGGATAGAGGGAGGGGAGGGGGTGAGAGAGAGAAAGGGGAGAGAGCGAGAGAAAAGAGAGAGAAAGAGAGATGTTGTTTTGTCTATGACTATGCATAGATAATAAACAGCGAGTAGCAGCAGTGTAAAAACAAAGGGTGGGGGGTCAAAGTAAATAGTCCGGGTGGCCATTTGATTAGTTGTTCAGCAGTCTTATGGCTTGTGGGTAGAAGCTATGTGGGTGTAGAAGCTGTTATGGAGCCTTTTGGTCCTAGACTTGGTGCCTCGGTACCGCTTGCCATGCGGTAGCAGAGACAACAGGCTATGACTTGGGTGACTGGAGTCTTTGACAATTTTTTTGCCCTTCCTATGACACCACCTAGTATATAGGTCCTGAATGTCTGGAAGTTTGGCCCCAGTGATGTACTGGGACATATGCACTAACCCCTGTAGTGCCTTACGGTCGGATGCCGAGCAGTTGCCATACCAGGCGCGGATGCAACCGGTCAGGATACTCTCAGTGGTGCAGCTGTAGAACGTTTTGAGGATCTGGGGACACATGCCAAATCTTTTCAGTCTCCTGAGGGGGAAAAGGTGTTGTCGTGCCCTCTTCACAACTGGCTTTGTGTGTTTGGACCATGATCGTTTGTTGGTGATGTGGACACAAAGGAACTTGAAACTCTCGAACCGCCTCACTTCAGCACCGTCGATGTTAATGGGGGCCTGTTCAGCCGTCCTTTTCCTATAGTCCATGATCAGCTCCTTTGTCTTGCTCATATTGAGAGAGAGGTTGTTGCCCTTTCACCACACTGCCAGGTTATTCTCTTTGCTGCCCCCCCGAGCCCGAATAAAAATTATGGAGAAGGGCCTATTAGAGCACCTGACACATCAGCCTGGCTCAGCACAGATGTGCAAAGCTTGATGAGCACAGGTTGATTCACCCGTGCTTTCTTTTTGATTGAATTATATGGGGCCCGTACATGAAGGACTACCATGCTCTCCCTTGGATCCTTGGACTCCTCATGAAGAGTGCATGATAAGGCCTGTTGCCCCAGCAGCAATAAGCTCCTTAAAATTCTCCACTTTTTTCTTCCTCTAATCAAATGAGGTTTGACCTTGCGATTTGCAGAATACAAAGTAGGCTCAGCAGAGTCACTCATTTAGCACGATTTGAGTCCTTTCTGCGAATCTACCAGTGGAGTCGGGGAAAGAAACAGTATCAGAACACTCGCAGCGCAATCGGCAATAAAAGACAGGAAATGCACTGTATACCACCATCAATGTTCTTCGAAACATCAGGGGAAAAAACACCAGGACACAAATATGGATGACCTGCAAGATTCTACAGCTGCTGTGTGAGCTGTACAGTAGATCAATTATATTTTTATTACACATCAGACCGAATAGCATCAACCTCAGGCAGGCAACACTGATGAAGACAATAGTGACAGGACAATAGTTGTTCCTAGACTAGTTCAGTTCAGTGTTCAAAGAGAGACATAATATTGTTGAAAATGACTTGTATTGCTCCAGCAAAGTAACAGCCTTTCTTTAGTCCAATAAAGAGCTCATTAAGTGAAAAATAATGTTTTCTTTGTTAATAGCTCGGTTTTAAGACACTCAATTCATTTATCTTTCCAAAAAATAACGGCCGCTCTCTAACAATGGCTCTCATTTCCGTGAAGTTAATCTCCCCCATGTTACAACCGTAACCATTTTTATTTTGTGCTTTATTGTTTTGTATTAAACACTGTTCCAGATTACTTCTCCTTTATCAGTGACTATTCAGTGTGGAAGGTAAGTCAAAAGATGTTATGTCGCTTTTCAAAATGCTAATGTGGCCTTTTGGCAGTCAGCAGAACTCTGGAGAATATTTCGGAAGCTTGCAGACACGGCCCGTCATTAGCACTCGCCGTCATTAGCGTGCTCGCGCCTTTTGGCACGCCTCGTGGTCTTGGCAACCAAGGATCAAATTATAGCCCATGCAAATGGACCTCCTGGTGAAAGGGTCGGTCTCCCACAGTAGCAGACCATTCTCTCTCTCTCTCTCTCGCGCTCTCTCGCTCTCTCTCTCCCCCCCAAAAGCTTGTGGTCGAAGGAGGACTAACAAAATACATATAACTATGAGATGAAGAAGAATACAGTACTGTATGTTCAGCCCTTGACAAAATAAAACATACAGTACACTTCAATCTCTGTAAGCACTGTAGCTAGATCTAACTGGCAGACTGGTGTTCAAAAAGGTGTGCTGGAGTGCCAGAGGGGTGGTAATTTTCACTTTTGGGGCTATTCCATTGGTTCTATTGTGCCAGACAAGCTGAATCAAGTATTTAAAATAAAACAATTTGAACCTCAAAAACATGTATGTTTTTTTCTATTACTCATTGGAACATAAGTGGTGAATGTGTATGTCTGTGAATCAGTGGAGGCACTCAGAGGAGGAAGGGGAGGACCATTCTTCACAGTGAAGTTCATAAAAATCGTGAAATGTTTAAAATAGATAAAACTATACAAAATATAGTAACACATGGGACCAAATAATTGATTAGAAAGAACACTGTTTTGCAATGAAGCTCTACAGTAGCCTCAACAGCACTCTGTAGGGTAGCATCATGATGTTGCCGGAGGACAGCTAGGTTCCGTCCTCCTCTGGTTACATTGACTTCAGAACAAAACCTAGGAGGCTCATGGTTCTCACCCCCATGCATAGACTTACACAGTAATTATGACAATTTCCGTAGAATGTCCACCAACCTATCAGAGCTCTTGTAGCATGAACTGACATGTTGTCCTACCAATCAAAGTATTAGAGAAGGAATCTAATACTGAATGCATAAGCTACAGCTAGCTAGCACTGCAGTGCATAACATGCTGTGAGTAGTTGACTCAAAGAGAGAGAAAGACAATAGTTGAACAGTTTTGAACAAATTAATTTCTTCAAAAATGGAGGAGTGAGACAGAGAAAGAGAGCGAGCGAGAGGGAGATGTTTGGCTTGGAAACTTTTTTTCGTCTGGTCATAGACAGCTGATGTGTTGTGCATTGAAGTCCACAAGCAAAGGGAAAAGATGAGAGGAGGAGAGGAGCACCTAGATGCGAGAAGGAATACAACAATACAACAACTGTTTGTATGTGGCTTTGAAAGTGAACTGTTTGCGTGTGATCAGGGGTGTATTCATTCCGACGATTCTGTTGAAAAACGTTTCTTAAATGGAAGCAAACGGAACAAAACGGGGATAAACATACCTGAATATGTCTAATAGAAACTCTCATTTGTAACTGTGGGATTAATGATGACCCCCTACGTCAGCTAGATGCAGGCAAGAGTCTGCAAGGCTGTATTGAATGGGTCGCTGTCTGTCACCTCAAATCTTTCTCTTGACCTGTGTCACATACTTTGTAAACGTTCAGTCGTAGGCTAGGTTGTAGCAACCTCATGATGGTCATAGGGAAAATTAGAGCATCATGTAGTAGCCTAAACCTATGTGTGAATGGAATATGAATGACAGTCATCCAATGTGCTGCAATAGAAATAAGGCCATGCTCATGAAAAAAAAATTCATCATCCTCCCTCATCTTAAACGGCACCAACCGCCACTGCTTTGGATATATCTATTGGTGGTTAATGGATGACTATTGCGGAGTGTGCCTTGTGTGTGTATGAGCAAATATGGTGTGTGTGTTTGTTGGTGGGGTAAGCACGGCCGAGTGCCCCTGTGTGCCCACTGTCAATGGAAGGCCACTCCAATCTATTGGCAGGGCTTAAGGGCCTTGGCGAAAGGGCACGTTTGGGGTCTCTTTCTAAGCTCCATGGGCACACTGTGCCGAGCCCACCGTCGCTTGCTCTCTGTACCCCCTCCAGCGGGCTGATCCAAATGCACAGCGATGCCAATACACCATGCCAAAGGGCAGCGAAAGGATGGAGTGCATGGGGACAGTAGCTCGTCTCCAAAAAGAGGATTTCACTTTAAACCCCGTTCCCCCGAGCCTACTTTAATCCTGGGTCTATTTTGGTATCCCAAAAAAAAGGCTTTGTGTACAGGTGCATTGTGTCTCTGTTTGAAAGACTCATTCACTGCCGTTAGCATTTAGACATGAAAAACTATTACAGGCTCTCGCAATTAACAAAAACAACCATGTTTGTTGCCGCTTGTTAGAGTTGGAGTCTTTAATGACAGGATGTTAATAATAGATGAAGGGCTCTATTCAATCCGTGTCGCTGAAGCTTTACAGATTACGATAGAAATGTAAAGGTAATTTCCAATTGAGCCGAGAAATGCAGGGTTTACCGTGAATGCAGTCTGCGCTAATACAGGAACATTGAGAACCCGTACTGTATATCCTTTTGACTTGCCTCAATTCCTTCTCTGACCAGTCTACCTCTGTGTGCCAGTCGTCAATTTGCATAATCTCACAAAATATATATTTTTTAAACAACATTTTCTCGTATTCAAAATATACTATTAAGACTATTTATCAGAGAAACTATGATGTTTAATCCTATCTTACTTTAATTAGAAACACATAATTTAATCAATCTCTTTATACCAGCAGAGATGTTTAATACTCATGATACTACCAGATGGCGATGGCTTTTGATAGCGTCGTCATGTACACATGCCAGTCGGATATAAAACACAAGGTTTATTAGGAGAGGTCCAACATTCTGGGTCAGAAATACCCAAAGAGATAGAAAATGGAAGCACAGACATTTCTAATAATGTGACATGAACATTTGTACATCTCCGATGAGGAAATACTCTAAGTAAAGAGAAAATACATACCACGGCCAAGTTCAGAAAGCAAACATTGTGGAGCTTCGCAGATATAAATGTCATGAATAGAGCTGAAGGGATTCCTTATTCTACATGGCAGACATGTTTTACATATTTACATCTGAATGCTGTACAATGTTGTGGTGTTCTGAATGTGCCCACTGGTCCTTCCTGTGGTACTTTGTGAGAGCAGCAATAAGTAGACTAACTACCTGCAGTTCTGTTACTTTGTGAGAGCCACAATAACTTGTTCCTGTTGTGCTGGTATTTATCATGCTCCAGCCAACCTGCCGGACCGGGTCAGTTGAATACATGAAGAGTACAGAGGATGAGAAAATGGTCCTCAGTACAAATCAAATCAAATTTTACTAGTCACATATCAGATATTATTGCGAGTGTCGTGAAATGCTTATGCTTCTATTTCCAACAGTGCAGAAATATCTAACATGTAATCTAACAGTTCCAAAACAACTACCTAATACACACAAATATAAGTAAAGGAATGGAATAATAATATATACATATAAATATGTGGATGCGCAATGACAGAGCGGCATAGGAAAGATACAATAGATGGTATAAAATACAGTTAATACATATAAGATATGTAAACATTTTTTAAAGTGGCATTATTAATGTGACTAGTGATCCATTTATTAAAGTGGCCAATGATTTCAAGTCTGTATGTAGGCAGCAGCTTCTTTGTGTTAGTTATGGCTGTTTAACAGTCTGATGGCCTTGAAATATAAGCTGTTTTTCAGTCTCTCGGTCCCAGCTTTGATGCACCTGTTCTGACCTCGTCTTCTGCATAGTAGTGGGGTGAACAAGCAGTGGCTCGGATGGTTGTTGTCCTTGATGATCTTTTTGGCCTTCCTGTGACATCGGGTGCAGTAGGTGTCCTGGAGGGCAGGTAGTTTGCCCCCGGTGATGCGTTGTGCAGAACGCACCACCCTCTGGAGAGCCCTGTGGTTGTGGACGGTGCAGTTGACGTACCAGGCGGTGATGCAGACTGACAGGAGGCTCTCAATTGTGCATCTGTAATAGTTTGTGAGGGTTTTAGGTGACAAGACACATTTCTTCTGCCTCCTGAGGTTGGAGAGGAGCTGTTGCGTCTTCTTCACCACACTGTCTGTGTGGGTGGACCATTTTAGTTTGTCCGTGATGTGTAAGCCAAGGAACTTAAAACTTTCCACCTCCTCCACTGCTGTCCCGTCTATGTGGATAGGGGGGTGCTCCCTCTGCTGTTTCCTGAAGTTCATAATCATCTCCTTTGTTTTGTTGACGTTGAGTGAGAGGTTGTTTTGCTGACACCACACTCCAAGTGCCCTCTCCTCCTCCCTGTAGGTTGTCTCGTCGTTGTTGGTAATAAAGCCTACTTCTGTTGTGTCGTCTACACAGTCATCTCTAAGGAAAGGACCATCTGGAGAACGAGAGAGAGCTATAAAAATATATAAACAAAACAGAGAGAGAACAGGGATGGGGGGGTAAAGAGAAAGGCGAAGGGACAATGAAACCATAATACATGCTGATCGAAACCAGGGGAAATGCACAATCGCAAGCACTTTAAAGCCTGTCGTCCTTCATAAGACAAAAGTTTGCATCACTTGAAAAGCTATTGAGCCATTTTGGACATACAGTTCAGCAAGCAACACGAACTCCCAGTAGCACTGTGTGATGCATTTTGTTGCCTTCACGAGGGGGATTTGGAATTCTTACGTATTTTTGAGCGAAACTCTTGCTGACTAAAGAGAAAGTGTATTTAGGATAATTCTGAACTGAATCAACCACAGCTCTGAAAGGGCCACCCAACATACTTCACCGTAGGAATGGTGCCAGGTTTCCTCCAGACATAAATCTTGGCATTCAGGCCAAAGAGTTCAATCTTGGTTTCATCCGACCAGAGAATCTTGTTTCTCATGGTCTGAGTCATTTATGTGCCTTTTGGAAATCTCCAAGGGGGCTGTTATGTGCCTTTTACTGAGGAGTGTCTTCCGTCTGGCCACTCTACCATAAAGACCTGATTGGTGGAGTGCTGCAGAGATGATTGTCCTTCTGGAAGGTTCTCCCATCTCTACAGAGGAACTCTGGAGCTTTGTGAGTGTCAACATCAGGTTCTTGGTCACCTCCCTGACCAAGGCCCTTCTCCTCTAATTGCTCAGATTGGCCCGGGCGGCCAACTCTAGGAAAAGTCTTGGTGGTTCAAAACATTTAAGAATGATGGAGGCCACTGTGTTCTTGGGGATCTTCAATGCTGCAGACATTTTGTGGTATCCTTCCCCAGATCTGTCTCGGAGCTCTCCGGATAATTATTTCGACCTCCTGGCTTGGTTTTTGCTCTGACATGTACTTTCAACTGTGGGACTTTATATAGAGAGCTGTGTCTTCCAAATAATGACCAATAAATTGAATTTCCCACAGGTGGACTCCAATCTAGTTGTAGAAACATCTCAAGGATGATCATTGGAAACATGATATCAATTTAGAGTCTAATTTCAAAGGGTCTGAATACTTATGTAAATGTTTTTAAATTAATTTACTAACATATCTAAAAAAGTGTTTTTGCTTTGTCATTGTGGGGTATTGTGTGGAGATTGCTCAGGATTTTTTATTTATTTAATTCATTTTAGAATAAGGCTGTAACGTAACCAAATGTGGAAAAAGGACAACCCAGCTGGCCAAACCCTCCCCTAACCCGGATGATGCTGGGCTAATTGTGCGCCGCCTCATAGGTCTCCTGGTCGCGGCCGGCGGGCTGTAGTGATGCCTCAAGCACTTAGACCGCTGCAGCACACTGGAGGCACTGGACACGCAATTTTAACATGGACATTTGGGTAATATTTGTTTGAGACGTTGATCAATGCGATATCAATCTATTTTTACCCACTTAAAAAGACAACCAGAAGTTTTGTTGAATTCCCAAAAGTGTTATCACTATGCATTTATCCACCCAAAAGCACGACCAAAATCCAATGGAAAAACAATGTCTGATTTTTGGTTTAGTTGTCATCTAAATGTGTTATCACTGTGGTTTCAACAATTTAAAAACGCAACCAAGTTCAAATGGGAATACAATGTCAGATATTTTGTATTTATATAACAACTTAATGTGTTGTCTCTGTGCTTCATCTAATAGCAGAACCAAATGACGTTGAATCCAGTTGAGATTACATGAAAAGTACATAGTGCAAGTGATCAATGCTGTTCAAGATTCTGCCAGATTATTACAGCAATTATAGTCCATAGGCCTGCAACCTTTGCATGCTATCTTGAACATGCATGTTTTCTATAATTACTTAAGAAGACATCTATAGTTACAGTAACCTCCAAATATAGCCATGGATGTGTTACTCATTTTAAGGTTAAGTAAATACCGTTACATTCGTTTGTCAAATACTATTGCTTTAACTTTAGGCTATTTATTGTATTTCAAAAGTAATATTGAATTGTGTTTAGATGTTAACGCAACCAAATATCAACATTTGAAGGAGATGTTATTTTTTGTGCCACTGACTTAGTCGGGCTTTAATTCCAGTTTGTCTACATATTAATACATGATATGTTGGATTCACGTCTCTATCTCAACCAAAGCATCTAAGTTAAAACCTCTTAAAGATCCGCTCCTTTAAAAAACATACCCAAATCTAACTGCCTGTAGCTCAGGACATGAAGCAAGGATGTGCATACTCTTGATACCTCTTGAAACACTTTTAAGTTTGTGGAAATGTGAAATGAATGTAGGAGAATATAACACATTAGATATGGTAAAATGAAAAAAAATGTTGTACCATCTTTGAAATGCAAAAGACCATAATGTATTATTCCACTGTATTATCACCACTAGATGGCAGCTAGATGGCAGCAGTGTATGTACAAAGTTTTAGACTGATCCAATGAACCATTTCATTTTTGTTCAACATTTTGTATCAAGACTGCCCAAATGTGCCTAATCGGTTTATGAATAACTTTTCAAGTTCATAACTGTGCATTCTCTTCAAACAATAGCATGGTATTCTTTCACTGTAATAGCTACTGTAAATTGGACACTGCAATGAGAATAACAAGAATTGAAGCTTCTGCAATGTCTATGTCCTGGGAAATGTTCTTGTTACTTACAACCTCATGCTAATCGCATTAGCCTATGTTAGTTAGGACATACCTACTCGTTCAAGGGTTCTTTATTTTTACTATTTTCTACATTTTCTACATTGTAGAATAATTGTGAAGACATCAAAACAATGAAATAACACATTTGGAACCATTTAGTAACCAAAAAGTGTCTTCACTATAATTGTACAATGTAGAAAATAGTACAAATAAAGAAAACCCCTGGAATGACTAGGTTTGTCCAAACTTTTGACTGGTAATGTGCATGTATTGTTTATTTTTATGGCTGATTCAATCAGATCTGCTTTACCCGACATCCGCATACAGTAGCTGATGTTTTGACGGTGTTGGAGGTGGAACTGCATTAGAGCTGTCAAATCCACAAGTGGCTCCCGGTATTATACCTAAAGCGAACATTGCCATTGGCTGCACGGAGTCGCATTAAAACCTCTCTGGGATATTCGGGACGGTAGCGTCCCACCCCGCCAACAGCCATTGAAAGTGGCTCTGACACCACCAAAACATCCACTATCTGGATGTTTGCTATCGCTGGTAAATTCATGGTTAATACTTGATCTGATTGAATGTAAATAGTCTGGGTGGGCATTTGATAAATTGTTTAGCAGTCTTATGGCTTGGGGGTAGAAGCTGATATGGGCTTGGCGCTCCGGTACCGCTTGCCATGCGGTAGCAAAGAGAACAGTCTATGACTTTGGCCACTGGGATCTTTGATCATTTTTTGGGCCTTCCTCTGACACCGCTTAGTATAGAGGTCCCGGATGGCAGGCAACTTGGCCCCAGTGATGTACTGGGCCATACGCATTACCATCTGTAGCACCTTTTGGTCGGATGCCAAGCAGTTGCAATACCAGGCGGTGATGCAACCGGTCAGGATGCTCTCGGTGGTGCAGCTGTAGAACCTTTTGAGGATCTGGGAACCCTTTTCAGTCTCCTGAGGGGAAAAGGTGTTGTCGTGCCCTCTTCACAACTGTCTTGATGTTTTTGGACCATGAAAGGTTGTTGGTGATGTGGACACCAAGGAACTTGAAACAGTCGACCTGCTCCACTACAGCCCCGTCAATGTTAATGAGGGACCCCATGACGGACAGCGATTGAGATAGCTGACTGTCCTTCCACACAACCATCATGGTCCTTATTGGGATTACCTGTGTTGAGATCCAGCTTTCTGTGGCTAAAGTGAGTGGCTTAATTAATTCATCCTCAACATGGTCCTTCATTCTCTCCCTGCAGTAACACAAAAACACTGTCTTCCACCCTCTGTAGAACAGTCAATTCTTAACTTAAAGACTTGAAACTCAGGGCATTGATAAAGAGTACCCCCAGGAGGCCATACATTTAATTTCATGGTTAGGTTTAGGGTTGAGGTTAGAGTCTGTGTGTCCGCCTGTCTGTGAGTGCACATGTCGGTCTGTCTGTTACCCAAATTTCCAGTTGGAATTATGTGGTGTGCCCAGTGGGCTGTCTGTCTGTCTGTCTGCCTTTCTTCCTACCTGCCTGTCTGTGAGTATGTATGTATATTTGTCTGTCTTTGACTGTCTGTTTGTCTGTATGTCTGTATGTCTGTCTGAGTCTCTGAACAAGTTATCCATTGCAGCTTTATCACCAACCTTTTTGCTTTAAAGGCAATATAGTAATGTATTGATTTATGTGTCAATACTCTTGATGCATATCTGTTTTAATTGATTAATTGAATTGACTGATGCATAATGACTGGTGACGCGTATCTTGTTGCATTGAATGCAATTTATTGACTTGTGCATCAAGACTGGTGATGTGGAATAAAGGTGTTGCGTCCCTCCAACAGAGTTTCAGACACTTGTAGAATCTTTGCCAAGGCCCATTGAAGTTGTTTTGCAGCTTGTTGAGGTTTCCTTTACATTCAGTTTTTATTGAATTAAAGGGGCTAGCAATAAGTAAAATATAATAAATATCCAAAGGGAAAACAAAAGTTTTCAGGTTATTCAAGTGTATTTAATTTATTGGCCGTGTGAATGTGCCTTTTTGAGAACATTATTTCTGCTTTTATCCTAGACTAAACCATTTGCCGTCACATCTGATAACCAAGAGAAACCTGATTTAATAAAAGGCTACTCTCCTCTCTCCTTCTATTCTTGAAGATATACCCATTACTTTGCCACCCTACCCAAACCACACTATTTTTAGTTGTTGTTATATTTTACCCAAGTTTACATCTACTGTAAAATCTGTTTAGGCAGGGTCCCACCACCACATTTATTAAATAAGATTTTCAAAAACTCTGCATGAAATAGGATCGTTGGGGACACACACATGTAGTTTCTCAACCAAGTCAACCTTGCCTGATACTCCCATACAAACCAAAGGACCTTGGCAATATCCTGCCCATACAAATCAAAGGACCATGACAATAACTTGCCCATATAAACCAAAGGACTTTGACAATATCCTGCCCACACAACCAAAGGGCCGTGACAATATCCTGCCCATACAAATCAAAGGAGCTTGACAATATCCTGCCCCTACAAATCAAAGGAGCTTGACAATATCCTGCCCATACAAATCAAAGGACTGTGACAATATCCTGCCCATACAAATCAAAGGACCGTGACAATATCCTGCCCATATAAACCAAAGTACTTTGACAATATCCTGCCCATACAAACCAAAGGACTTTGACAATATCCTGCCCACACAAACCAAAGTACTTTGACAATATCCTGCCCACACTATCCAAAGGACCTTGAAAATGGTATCTAATTTCTAGGAAGATTAGATGACCCGCAAGCTGTAATCCCAATATTATTTGGAGGGCATGCTTAATAGTGATCCACTCCAATGCCACCCAGACTGCATCAATCGGCTCGCTCATCAATTGGCTCTCTCTCCTTGGTCTCACTGAGATATTACTCCATGTGGCCTGTGATCATCCTCTTTCTGCTATTGTTGGATATAGGGGACATCTGGGATGACATTCGCAAGCAGCTGCGAGGGCGCCATTATGGTTGCCCCCACCTCGTCTGCCATATTTCCCCCATCAGTGTAACCGTGACAATGAGGTTCTCTGTGAGTGATCCGACCCGGAGGTTGGCCTTGTCCTCCAGGCCAATCTGTTTCAGGGTAAACACACTCATACATACACACACCTACGGCACACACACACACATCCAGATGTCAGATCATAATTTGACCCATTTCGTTGCCGGAGGCAAATTTTGCCGCAGCAGAAGAATTGGAATATCTGAAGAAATATTTAGAATTGCCGCCAGGGGGCAGATGGACGTACATACATTCTACTGGGCACACAAGTCAATTCCACATCTATTTCACGTTGGTTTCACAAAATGTTATCGAAATGGGATGGAAACAACGTTGATTCAACCAGTGTGTGCCCAGTGGGATTGTACCGTAGACTGCAGATCCACTGGGTACCATTTAAAGTAGCCTTTGTGGTCTACGTGCAGGCTACAGCGCGTCTCGTGTGATTTTGACTGCCCCTCGCCTTCAAAAATACCTTTAAGAAAGTTTAAGTCATTGGACAAATAATATTCGATTGTGAGTACATATCCAACATAAACCATGATTATAAATAATACAGATAGGTAGGTTAAATGGATTCATAGACCATGCACAGATCTAGCAAGCAACAATACGTAGATGCTATGCTAAATGGTTCCAGTATTGAAGGAGAAAATAAATAGAAAATAAACTTTATGCTGAGATTCAGGTCTGAGATTTTGAGGTGGAAATTCAAAACTTAAGAAGACTTTTTAACGTTAAATTACATGGCAAGTTTGCCATTTCACTTTGGATTCATGTACTAAATGAGTGGAGGAGTTCCACCACCAGATCGTTAAAGGTCCAATGCAGCTGTTTTTAGGTCAATATATTTTAACTGAAAACAAAACAATTGCTTCTTAGTAAATGGCAATTTCTCAAGCAATAACGTTGCTACGACTGTCTGGGAGTGATCTGAGTGGAGATGGGAAAATGTTATTGGCAGAGAGGTTTGGAACGCTCTTTCTTATTGGTCTATTAACTCATTTACCACCTGGTGATGTCACCAAGCAGGCTAAAACTCCATCCCACCAAAACAGGCTGAAATTGCAGGCAGTCTATTCCAAAACAGCTCTTACACTAAAAGGGCATTATCATAATTTTCACAATTTCACAGTATTATTCCAACCTCATAGTGTGGATATATATAAAACACAGAGAAATCACATTTTTGACTGCACTGGGCCTTTCATTTTTGTATTAATTTAGAGAGTCTATACTATAGTTTCCATTAGGCTCACAAGTTAATTTATTCCAATGTTTTCAAGAAGCAAAACGAATAGTCTGATCATTTACACATCAAAGAAATGTGTCTCAGCTATCCGTAGTCTCATCAAAATTGTCTTTGGATAGGCTCAAAAGCCTAAACAGCTTGACAGCTTTAATAAAATAAATATTAAAGCCACACAATACAGGCTTTCAATCCACAAGAACGATGACTTCAAATGCCGGCATCAAACTGAAAGTACAGTAGGCCTATGCTACAGTAGCCAGCACATAACAGCTTAGCAATGAAAATATCACCTATTGTAAGGGTAGTCCACACCAAAGACCATAACTATATGGACAAATTATACATAACCTACCTATAAAACGTGGGTGAACATACACACAGGAGGAAAGTGTATCGTTCTGTAGTAGTTGTACATCATTCAATCAACTTATGGCCCAAATCAGCTCATCAACTCAGCGAAACACAAACAGTAGCCTATTATCGTTTTTCACACCTTACATTTTGTGATAAGGGCAGGCTACAGAATATATAAGAATATAAGCAAACAACAAGGCGTCTACTGCAACCATCGATGGCACTAGATTATCCCCAGCTGATGTCTCCTTAAACCATCACTACAACGCTAAATTCACCCACACAGCGGATCTCAAGTGCAGCCATTATTGATCACCCCCTTTACCGCTCCCTAAAATATGATGTGTGTGTTTCCTTAGTCCTGCTTGCAACCAAAGTCTTTCAAGATATGCTCACCTTCTGGTTGGTATTATCATCAGAGCAGACTAAGGTGTTATTTATCTATTTGACAAGCATTCCGTACAATAGAAATTAAGTATTAACTTGTTACCACGGAAAATCGACCGTGGTAATTTACGCAGCACTTTGTATGACTTGAAAATAATGTTAGTGTAGCCTGCTGTTATCATTTTGTATTTGTTTCCAAATGGTTTTATCCATTAAATACAACTACCTGTAAAATAAGTGTCTTGTATGGTCATTTCTATCAAGATCGGGGGGAGTAAAATATCCCTGGACTGTCCATATTTTAAATGTGTAACTAAATCAAGTCAATACGTGAGGCTTGATTTATTTATTCCAGAATGAAGTTGCCCAGAATTGAACACACACTGACATGGTGGGCCTATATGTGTGCACTGAAAGTAGCAGCCCTGACGGTTAACCCACCCCAGGCCATAATTGAACTTTGTAACCATAGGTTTGCTAATATATATATATATATATATATATATATATATATATATATATATATATATATATATATATATATATATATATTAATATACTGTATGTTCCTTCTTTTCTTTATTAGAGTCGCTCTCGTTCATGCGCCATTGCGCTCCATTCCACAGGCTACCTCACTATTCTCAATTTCATCTGGTCTTTACATCTGATATTATAGGCCTGTGTGTGCAATTAGTTTTGATAGGGTACAGTAGGCTATAGTTTAGGTGTAGCCTAATGTATGGATGCATTTCAGACACACTTTTGTACATTTTAATGTTGCAGTAATATGACCAGTAGGCCAACATTAGCAGTAGGACATTTATTAATGTTGTCTTCTGCTTTTAGTGTTTGAACGAGTGAAGGCGAGATGGTGATTTTTATAGCTGGCACTGGTCCGAATGACTGCCCCTGCATGGAGAGAACGAGAACACCGGGTTTCCAGTGAAAGAATGATTTGCTCATTTGAATGCGCAGGAAAAATCTCAGCAACAAAATACTGATCCAATTAATATCCGACATCTGTACACAAACACACACGGTCCACCATGCCATATGGGTACACAGTGCTTAATGAGGGTCACTCCAGTGCCAGACTGGTGAGTGATTGACAGGAGACAGGTGCAATGAGTCCATCGCACAAAAGGACGGAGATGACAGTCGCCAGAGCAAGCCTAGACACGCGGGGCAGGAAGGTTCCTGGGCCTGCGGTGAAGAGCTTCAAAACGCTTGACCCAAGGTGACTCCCTACACTCTTCTCTCAGTCTGTGTCTCCTGCTGAAATTGATATGACGGAACGCATTGAGGTCGGTGCAGAAAGTTTGCAAAGCAAAATGTTTTGTTGGATTCAGTAGGATTACTGCCACCTTAGTCTTGTTGTCTGATCTGGTTTGAAAACACAAACTCAGCGTGATTGTGTTTTGCCTTCCTGTCTGGATACCATGATGGATTCTGATTGACAGTGGGGCTTCTATCCCTCCGTTTGTGTAGACTTGTCCTTGTTGCTCATTCACTCACCTGTTGAATGGCTACAGCGTGTTGCTAGTCTGAGAAACACAGTGTCCTACTTTAAACAAACAACTTCTAAAGGCTTTAACATACATACGAGTCTTACTAAGCCTTTCAAAAATCATTGAAGCAGACGTAATACATTTTACATGAACATTTTATTCATTTAGCAGACCCCACCCAGAGCGACTTAGCTATTTTTTGTGCATTCATCTTTAAGTAGTTAAGAGTGACAATCAGATATCACAGTCATAGGGAATACAACATTCTCAGTGAGTAGCTACTGTGTCAGCAAAATCAGTGGTAAAAGAAAAGTGTGAGTGTTAGTTTACGAAAAGCAAGGGTGGTGATGGGGGGTTGTGGCATTCATCAAGATACATGGAGGGTCATATTAAAGGTACTGTATATGAAAGTTATGAAGGCTTCATTAAGTGATGTTTTATAGTGGGACCAGACATTCTTTGTATGTGTGTATGCATGTTGATATAATGTTACAATAATATGGGAGAATAGCACAACCATGTACTGTACTGTATATGCAGTGGTGGAAAAAGTACCAAGTTGTCATACTTGAGTAAAAGTATAGATACCTTAATAGAAAGTTACTCAAGTAAAAGTGAAAGTTAACCAGTAAAATACTACTTGAGTAAAAGTCTAAAAGTATTTGGATTTAAATATACTTAAGTATCAAAAGTAAAATTAAAAGTATAAATCACTTCCTTATATTAAGCAAAGCAGATGGCACAATTTTATTGTTATTAAAATATAGCCAGGGGAACACTCATAAATTATTTACAAAATAAGAATTTGTGTTTAGTGAGTCCGCCAGGTCAAGGCAGTAGGGATGACCACGTGATCTCTTGATAAGCGCATGAATTTGACAATGTTACCTGTCCTGCTATGCATTCAAAATGTAACGAGTACTTTTGGTTGTCAGGAAAAATGTATTCAGTAAAAAGTACAACATTTTCTTTAGGAATGTAGTGTAAAAGTAGAAAAAGTAAAAGTAGTAAAAGTAGTAAAAAATATAAATAGTAAAGTAGAGTACAGAAACCCCCCAAAACTACTTAAGTAGTACTTCAAAGTATTTTTACTTAAGTACTTTACACCACTGTGTATATTGCCTATGCTCCAGTCTTTTACATAAAACCATGTACACTGAGTGTACAACATATTATGAACACCTTCCGAATATCGAGTTGCCACCTCTTTTGCTCTCAGAACAGCCTCAATTCATTGAGGCATGGACTCTACAAGGTGTCAAAAGCGTTCCACGGGGATACTGGCCCATGTTGACTCCAGTGCTTCCCACAGTTATGTCAAATTGGCCTGATTTCCTTTGGGTGGTGGACCATTCTTCATACACACAGAAAACTGTTGAGTGTGAAAAACCCAGCAGCGTTTCAGTTCTTGACACACTTAAACCAGTGCTCCTGGCACCTACTACCATACACCGTTCAAAGGCCCTTAAATCTTTAGTCTCGACCATTCACGCTCTGAATGGCACAAATACATAATCCATGTCTCAACAGTCTCAAGGCTTAAAAATCCTTCTTTAACCTCCCCTTCATCTATACTAATTGAAGTGGATTTAACAAGTGACATCAATAAGGGATCATAGCTTTCACCTGGATTGACCTGGTCAGTCTACGTCATGGAGAGAGCAGGTGTTCCTAATGTTTTGTATACTCAGTGTATATGTACTGTAAGGCATATTTATATAATGTCACAGTAATATGGGAGAGTAACACAACCATGTACTGTATTTGGTCTTTTTCCGCAGTCTTTTTGATCTTTTGCCGCAGTCTTTTACATAAAACCATGTATATGGCCTATTGCCCCATTATTTGACAAAAAAAGTGTCTTCATGGTTCATGTCATTAATATGTGTTGTGTGTTCTTTTACCAAAGCTATGTATTTTCCTTCAATTACTGTTCAATGACAAATTACTAGTGCGGTAATGATATGCCATTCATGTATCTCCCAGCAATTATCTAATTTCAATGGAAAGGTACATGAAGGGTACAAATGGAGTGTGTCTGCTATTATTTCCCTTAAAGCTTGTATTATTTACTTTGTAAGGCAGTGTGTGTGTGTGCATGTGTGTCTGTGTGCATGTGTTTTGTATTGTATTTGTATTTATTAAGGATCCCCGATATTTCCCCAAAACTTCCTAGCTACTCTTCCTGGGTCCAGAAACATTAAGGCAGTTACATACAATTGAAAATATTACATTACATTACATTGCATAACAATTTTCACAACACATTAAGTGTGTGCCCTCAGGCCACTACTCTACTATCACATATCTACAATACAAAATCCATGTGCACGTGTGTGTAGAGTGCGTGTCTTATAGTGTGTATGTGTCAGCGTGTGTCTGTGCATGTGTGTGTCTCTTCACAGTCCCTGCTGTTCCTTAAGGTATATTTTTAACTCTTTAAAAAAAATCTGATTCTACTGCTTGCATCAGTTACCTGATGTGGAATAGAGTTCCATGTAGCTATGGCTCTATGTAGTACTGTGCACCTCCCAAAGTCTGTTCTGGACTTTGGGATTGTGAAAGACCTCTAGTGGCATGTCTTGTGGGGTATGGATGGGTGTCTAAGGGGTGTGCTAGTAGTTCAACTTAGGGATAGGCGTCCCGCTTAGCGGAAGCCATAGGAATTGCAATCTGGGAGACGGATTTACATAGGAAAAATAGGTTTCCATTATAAGAGCCTGGGACAAAAAAAATAAAATCTGGTTGGATTTTCTTCTGATTTTTGCCTTTTGACAGTTTTTGAAACTTCAAAGTGTTTTCTATCCAATGCTACCAATTATATACATATCCTGGCTTCTGGGCCTGAGTAACTGGTAGTTTACCTTGGGCATGTCAATTAGGCGGAAATTCAGTAAACTAGATCCTATCCCAGAGAGGTTTTAAACAGACAGCTCGGTGCATTCAGCATGTCAATACTTCTTACAAAAACAAGTAGTGATGAAGTCAATCTCTCCTCTACTTTGAGCTGTTAGAGATCGACATGCATATTATTAATGTTAACTCTCCGTGTACATATAAGAGGCAGCCATGCTGCCCTGTTCTGAGCCAATTGAAATTTTCCTAAGTCCCTCTTTGTGGCACCTGACCAAACGATTGGACCGTAGTCCAGGTACGACAAAACTAGGGCCTGTAGGACCTACCTTGTTGATAGTGTTGTTAAGAAGGCAGACTAGCGCTTTATTATTGACAGACTTATTAGCTACTGTTGCATCAACATGTTTTGACCATGGCAGTTTTACAATCCAGAGTTCTCAAAGCCGTTTAGTCGCCTCAACTTGCTCATTTTCCACATGATTCATTATAAGATTTAGTTGAGGTTTAGGGTTTAGTGAATGATTTGTCCCAAATACAATATATTTAATTGTAGAATATTTGGGACTAACTTATTTATTGTCAACCATTCTGACTGCATTTCTTTGTTAAGTGTTGCAGTAATTTCACTCACTGTAGTAGCTGACGTGTATAGTGTTGAGTCATCCGCATACATAGACACACAGGCTTTACTCAGAGCCAGTGGCAGGTCGTTAATAAAGATAGAAAAAAGCAAGAGGCCAAGACAGCTGCCCTGGGGAATTCCTGATTCTACCTGGGGAGGCTTCCATTAAAGAACACCCTATGTGTTCTGTTAGACGGTTAAATCTTTATACACAATATAGCAGGGGGTGTAAAGCCATAACACATATGTTTTTCCAGCAGCAAAGATTGATAATGTCAAAAGCAACACTGATGTTTAACAAAACAGCTCCCACAATGTTTTGATCATCAATTTCTCTCAGCCAATCATCAGTCATTTGTGTAAGTGCCATGCATCTTGAATGTCCTTCCCTATAAGCGTGCTTAAAGTCTGTTGTCAAGTTGTTTACTGTAAAATATCACTATCTGGTCAAACACAAAAAAGTCAAGGGGTCTGAATACTTTCTGAATGCACTGTATGTTAATGTGGGCTATTTTTTGAACTTTTCTGGGATGCTTTATTGTTTTATTGCTTTACAGGGAAGCTTATCGGAAGTAGACATGACAATGTTATTTATGTTGAAGCTTATAGTGCATGTGAGCTGCACACAGTGGACTTCCTCCTAGGGCACACCACCTCAGTGCTAACAGTATAACACTGGTTCATAGGCACATGATTACTCAATAACTGTAGGATTGACAGGAGCATTCAGGAGAGTTAGATGGACATAAATGATGATACTTACACTGTGACTGCCATCAGCCCTGGGATAATGTACATTTGCAGCAGCATTACCACAAATCAGTGACACAATGGGAGGGATTATCTGGGTTTGTGGATCATTGATAAATTATTGTCTCAACGCAGCCTTGAAATGTGTGGACAGAGTCCAGGAACCAAGATGATTTGGATGTAGAGCGTCTTCTGTTTCCAGAAGGTGTCAAAGTTATCTATAAAAGTTATTCCAACAGTGCTACAGTAATCTTTTAGCCAGGTGTGTAATGCCAGTAGCCTGCTGAATTTTTCAAACCCACGGCCCAATGGTCGTACTGGACCTGAAATAACTGGCCGCTTTTTGGAATCTTTCAGAGCTACTTTAAAATCAATTTTCAGCAGTTCCGAGCTAGCCCTCCTAGTGTTGTTTGACCCCACATGGACTACCACAACGTCAGCTCCCGGCATCTGTCACAGAATAGACGGAAGCAGCCTTGTCCTGTACTCATGCTCCAGGAGAGCACAGGGTTTTTGCCCCGGGAACTGAGACGGTTCTTACCATAGAGCATGCCTGTGTGCATTCGTTCATGCCTGTATGTGTGTGCCTTTTTACATTTTATTTTAAGAAAAAAAAACATATTGAGAAGCAATACAGCAATCCATGGCGTGGTTGAAATGTACATACATCTCCGAGATGAATGGTGGCTTCCCCGTCGAGTTTAGAGTTTAGAAAAATGTCTGTTGATGTAAGAAGCAATGCAGGCATCTGTTCGGGCACCATATGGGCCCACCTTGCTAATGAGCATGATGAACCCTTTTAATACCTTTCCTGCTACATCATAACACTAAGAGGAGAGGTGTGGATTCACCAAGCCATGTCCCTGGATGGCAGTAATTAGCTATTTAGTTTGTGCAAAGCCAATTTAGTTCACAAAAAATGGAGATTGTATGGACTAGGGATCACACGTAGGCTTTCACCAAGTGTTTGTTTGGCACTTGTTGGGTGCAGAGTCTGTACCTGCTTCTTTTCCAGAGAGAAGTAAACACAGAAGGTATCCACAAAGTTAAACTAAACATTCAAATAATGATTTAATGTAATGTCTTAAGACTTTTTCATTTGACACTGAACTTATTTTTCCATCTGTGTTTTTTCCCCCTACTTTGTAACTCTGGCCTATCTAGAGACATTACTTTAATTCCTTCTCCTAACGTTTCATTTAATTCAGCTCAGTAGTTACCGTCCAGAAATGCTTACTTCCCTCTAGGCCTACTGTCAACTGTAGTGTTCTTAAGTCCTGTCCTCAATGGATATCTGCCCAGACCTGAAAAACACACAGAATATAAACATATGTATTTCAGTACCTGATCAATATCATGCTACATACAATTTTCTGTAAGTCATACTTTCAATGATCTCTCATCAAAAGTCCAACAAATCTAGTCCACCATCTCTAATATCCGAGCCTCAATCTTCAGGCACAGTTTGAGCACTATTAATGTTGCTTTAGATGCTGCTCTGCACATCTATCGCATGGCAATTTTATTGGAATGGCAAATCAATGTTTGTGTGCTGCCTAGCGCTCTACTTTCAGCTTATTAGCCCTTATCAGTTATAACAAGAAGCAAGCAGCTGTTTTGATATGTTTACAGGATAAGATAAAATGGTCGAATGACAATAAATCTATTGTAACAGATGGAACAAAATGAATGCTACTCCTGGATGAATAAAGCCACATTAATTGTTGCTCATAATTGTCAACCTGGCAGAGAATATGAGACTAATAAAGTGAATACCTAGAGGAATATAAAAAGATAAAGAGGTTGTTGAGATCAATAGCAAACGTGGCCAAAAGCGTAACTCTGCATCAGGAATTGGACCGGGTTGGTTACATTTTTTTATCATTTTTCGCAAGCTTTAAAAGCCAAGTCGATATTCAGTGTCTTCAGAAAGTATTCCAACCCGTTGACTTATTCGACATTTTGTTGTTAAATGGGTGTTTTTCACCCCATAATGACAAAGTGAAAACTTTTTCTTAGAAATGTTTACACATTTAAATGACAATCTAATTTATATAAGTATTCACACCCCTGAGTCAATACTTTGTAGAAGCATCTTTGGCAGCGATGAGTCTCTAAGAGCTTTCCACACCTGGATTGTGCAACATTTGCCCATTATTCTTTTCAAAATTATTCAAGCTCTGTCATATTGGTCAATCGTCAACCATTTTCAGGTCTTGGCATAGATTTTCAAGTAGATTTAAGTCAAAACTGTAACTCGGTCACTCAAGAACATTCACTGTATTCTTAATAAGCAACTCCAGTGACCTTGTGTTTTAGGATATTGTTCTTTTGAAAGGTGAATTAATCTCCAAATGTCTGGTGGATAGCAGACTTAACTAGTTTTCCTATAATTTAGTCTTGCCTTAACAAAGGTGTTGAATACTTATACTTACATTTCAGCTTTTAAATATTTCATTATTCTTTGACATTATAGGGTACAGTGACAAAAAAATATCAAAATCAGGCTGTAACACAACAAAATGTGCAAAAAGTCAATGGGCGTGGATACTTTAGGAAGGCACTGTAATTGTTAGTTGAGACTGAATCAGAAATATTGTTGACTGGATAATGTGAGGGAAAGGTATGATCAAAGATGTTTATGACAGTAGTCATCTTGGATTCTTTGTTAGAAGTGGCCTCTTCCTCTCCCTTCTGAAAACAAAACAGTATCTTCAAAATAACATTTTGTTAATAAATTTGCCACTTTCAGGTGATGTTTGCCACATGAATCCATGTCAACCAACAAAAGACGTCAGGAAATAGTATTCTATTGGCCCCTGGAGCATTGTATTAAACCTGTCTCAAAGTGGAACCTTGTCCCAGAGCAGCATGTTGGTCGGCTCTGAGCTTTTAATTATTATTGATTTTTTTAACCTTTATTTTTATTTGATTTGAGTTAGTTCACCTTTATTTAACCAGGTAGGCAAGCTGAGAACAAGTTCTCATTTACAACTGCGACCTGGCCAAGATAAAGCAAAGCAATGTGACACAAACAACAACACAGAGTTACACATGGAATAAACAAACATACAGTTGACGTGTCTTTACTATCATTAACTGAAGACTGATAGTTTTTTATCAAAGATTATCTGTAATTAGTTATTACGCGATTAGACTGATTAATCATGTAACTGTAATTACTAGGAAGTCGGGGCACCAAGGAAAAATATTGAGATTACAAAGTTATCATTTCCTAAAGTAACTTTTCAGGTATTTTATTTGATCAATTAGTCTTCGAATTAATGAATTATTTACTTTACCTCATGTTAGTCTCATTCCAAATGTCATAAATTGTTGGTTATCTGCACGTCTTCACTATGAGTCATCCATACATCAATTGTCTTAAATCATTTATTTATTACTAACTAAGTAATTCACAGAAATGCATAAACAAACAAACAAGGTAAATGTGGTTACATGAAATGATAGGAGAATGTGCCCTAGTGGGCTAAACCGAAATGGCAGCTTGTTAGACAAAAAGGGAAGTGAACAGTTGAAATGCTAATCCTTTGCACATGAACGCTCACTCATTCGGGGACAATTGCAATCAATATATATATTTACGCTCAGTGTGTCGTCTTGATCGCTGGTGAAAAGTACATTTCGTTTGTAGAATTGTCCATCTCTCTCCCTCTCTCTCTCGGTTGTGGTTAGAGGGGATAGTTCAGAGTGACATTCGTTATAGAATGGATGTTTTGGCGGTTGTCGTTCTTCCCGTTCAATGATACCGAATTCCTAGCTGCAGACTAGTAATTAATATCAAAGACTTGTTCTTATTCTGTCGGTATCGATAGTCTAACAGTTTAACCACGTGGTATGGTTAAAATATTCAGCAATGGTCTACAACCTTTGTCCTCCTAATGGAGAAAAATATGGTCTGCAACCTTTAGCCATCTCGTAATTGAGGTAATCGAAAATCCGAGTGGGGGTTTTATTCGGAATGGCAGAAAAGGCTGTCCCAGGATGTCTGACCCTAACTGGGCTCAGAGGCGGTCCTCTGATTTAGTTCAAATCCAATGCCCTTTTTGAGTTTTCCTTCATTAAACAGTCCAAAATCACATTGGACAATTGTGTAAACAGTATCATTCATCTTATACAACAATTAGATGTAAACCTAATATCTGAGGCTATTATATAAACAGCGTTATGGTAATGTGGCCACACCGTCTCCCATGAGCTTCTCCAAGTTGTGACAAATGGACCAGTTCGTAGCTGGATTCTTCAGCGATCTTTTATACTTTCTCCGGAACATGACATTTGTTCGTACCTCAAGTTCTGTGAGGTGGAAGGATTTCCTTTGTTCTCCATGAAAATCTACTCTCTCTACTGTGTGGCCATGTGGCAGGGTCTTCTCAGGAATTTACGACGTCTCTCTGACCACAGCAACCTAGTTGAAGGAGGCAAGGGGGAGGCAGGGAGAGGGGGATGGGCTTGCTATACCCAAAGAGGCCAACGTCATGACACAGTCAGTAATACAATAGAAAAAGTCTATATACAGTGTGTGCAAATGAGGTAGGATAAGGGAGGTAAGCCAATAAATAGGCCATTTAACTAGGCAAGTCAGTTAAGAACAAATTCTTACTTTCAATGACGGCCTAGGAACAGTGGGTTAACTGACTTGTTCAGGGGCAGAACGACAGATTTGAACCTTGTCAGCTCAGGGATTTGATCTTGCAACCTTTCGGTTATTAATCCAACACTAACCACTAGGTTACCTGCCGCCCCAGGTAGCCTAGTGGTCAGTAATAGTAATATTAATAATAGTAGTATGGAGAAAAAGGCAATGGAATCCCCCATTCAGTGAGTGGGTGATGTGAGTGTGTCCATGTTAGAACACTGTTTTCCTCTCTTGTTCACACCACCAGTGACGAGAGGCTAGTGACACCTCTCAACACATTCACCCAAGCCAAGATGAAGGCTGTCGGTCACATCGCGCAGATCTGAAAATCTTGATACTTCTGTCGCTGTCATAGGAACGATGTGTCAATGTTTTTGCTACACAGCCTTTCCTGACATAAATAGACCCGGTGGACGGCCCCAATCTTCTCTCTTAGCACAGTCGCTAGCTGACTGTGCTGTTGTGATCATTTCCGTCTGCCTGGAGCCTTCTTCTGATCGCTGTCTTATTGTTGACTTCCCCTCGCTTCCTGTGCCCATTGCGGCATCTGGACTATTACCTCTGGAATCTATTTACTTTTGATTTACCTCACTATATTGCTATTGGATTAGCTGACTCTCCCTCAGCCGGTGAAATGGCCTCTCTGAAGTGTCTCTTTCCTTGGTTCTTCTTTGGTAGCTAACTCAGCTGTCAATCAATAAGTCTCAGCTCTCGCTACTTTATATCTACTGGATTTGTGTGTGTGTGTGTGTGTTCTGTGGGTTCCTGCCTGTTGTTGTTATTCTTTGGCTTACTACTTAGCTATGTCAACTGTGGTGGTGGCTAGCTAGGCTACTTAGCTGGCTAGGCTAGCTGGCATGTTAAAATAACAAACTTTAGCTGGTTAAGATAACTGCATATACCAATAACATTATTTGATAACTGGTTAGATGGTGTTATGTATTTACAACACGTTGGTTTACTTTAATTAATGTAGCTGTAATAGCAACTGGCTAACTCATGCAGTGCTAACATAACATTAGCAGGCTGATAGGGCTAATGTTAGCAGGCTAGTAGGGCTAACGTTAGCAGATAGTTGGCTAGCAGCCTTGCAAGCTGATTTTGTAACAATAAATTCCTAAATGATTTGCTTGTAAGTTGGCATAAAAATTATATAGAAACCAGTAGTCACGAGGGCAAATTATTTAGCTTAATTTGAAGTTGCCGGGTCTTCCGTATAACGTCACACCCCGCAATAATAAATTCCAGAGGGACTTCGGTATTCCTTGGATTTCTGATCGGTTTTATGTAATATCTAGAAAATGTGAGGTGTAAATTTGCACGGGACTTTTGATGTGTATTGTAATGCAAATCCACATGTTACATGTGGTTATTTTCATGCTACCTGCCTTTTAAGCAGAGGTGTAAACAGCTACGTCATGTGAGGCCTCTAATGTTGTCATAGGCTCCCTTCCCATGAGGCAATGCAACATTGATTGATAAATGTCAGGGCGCAGTGAGACATACAATTAGACCGCTTGCTAGAGTAGCAGAGCTTCGCCAGACTTTACAACTGCCCACGGGGAAATTAACTCATGAGTTCATGGTGGCTACAGGGTTTCCATAGAAACGTCAAATGTAAGACTGGCTTTCTACTCTGTCGTGGAGGAAGAAGGAGGAAATGGAAGAGAGGGACGAGGAAAAGGCTATGTCGAATGTCGAACTACAGAAGCTTCAGAAGTGTTGTAGTCTACAGCGGAGGTTCCTAAATGTCTTGCTTTGCTCCATGACCCACTAATTGAGGTGTGTATTGACTCGCAAAAAATCATACTACGACCTAGGAAATCCCACTGCCCACCTGGACTCTTGTCACGACCCACAGTTTGGGAACCACTGTTCTACAGCACAGGTGTTATGTGTTGTTAATATACCCTCGCAAATATCCATGCAATGCCCCATTCAACACTCAATATGCACAACTCAGCTGCTTAGGGCTAAGGTCGAGACAAGATCTATCAGGAAATCGTATGTATGTAGCAATATCAATCGTCCTGGACGTGGTGACAAGGTGGCATCACCGGTCATTCATTTTTATGTTAATAATAATAATCAATAATTAATGTATTAAAGCCATTATACCTCTAGCATACAAATGCTCCAATGTAGCTTTTGGTTGTAACGCTACTTTTTGGATAATAGCATACCTCTGTATCAATAAGGCAATCTATTTAGTTTTGACATTTATCTATTTGTTAAAAGTTGGCCAATTTGGAAGGGAGAGAGATTTCAACTTGTGTTGAGAAAACGATTGACTGGAGGTGCATTTACTTAGATACTGTTGTTCTGCCCCCTATTGGTCATTCAAATAATTTAATTTGAAATGAAAGGGACATGGAGAGTATTTCAGAACTAGTAGATAGCACCAAGTTCAATGATTCTGATACAGATATCACTTTATTGCTCAGATAAGAGCATGACAGATCACTGGGGCCACCAGTGCGAACATGTATGCTCGCATGACTGTAAGTAGCTTTGGATAAAAGTGTCTGCTAAATGGCATGTACACCGAGTGTACAAAACATTAGGAACACCTTCCTAATATTGAGTTGCACCGCCTTTACCCTCAGATCGTCAAGGCATGGACTCTACAAGGTGTTGGAAGTGTTTCGCAAGGGATGCTGGCCCATGTTGACTCCAATGCTTCCCACAATTGTGTCAAGTTGGCTGGATGTTCTTTGGGTGGTGGACCATTCTTGATACACACAGGAAACATTTAAGCAACAAAACAGTTTGCAGTTATTGACACAAATCGGTGTGCCTGGCACCTACTTCGTACCCTGTTCAAAGACACTTACATATTGTCTTGTCCCTTCACCCTTTGAATGGCCCACATACTCAATCCATCTCTCAAGTGTCTTAAAAATCCTTAATCCTTAATCTCCTCCCCTTCGTCTTTTATTTGATTTATTTCACCTTTATTTAACCAGGTAGGCAAGTTGAGAACAAGTTCTCATTTACAATTGCGACCTGGCCAAGATAAAGCAAAGCAGTTCGACACATACAACAACACAGAGTTACACATGGAGTAAAACAAACATACAGTCAATAATACAGTAGAAAAATAAGTCTATATACAATGTAAGCAAGTGAGGTGAGATAAGGGAGGTATAAAGGCAAAAAAAGGCCATGATGTCGAAGTAAATACAATATAACAAGTAAAACACTGGAATGGTTGATTTGCAGTGGAAGAATATGCAAAGTAGAGATATAAATAATGGGGTGCAAAAGAGCTAAATAAATAAATAAATAAAGTAGGGAAAGAGGTAGTTGTTTGGGCTAAATTATAGGTGGGCTATGTACAGGTGCAGTAATCTGTGAGCTGCTCTGACAGCTAGTGCTTAAAGCTAGTGTTCCAGTCATTGGCAGCAGAGAACTGGAAGGAGAGGCGGCCAAAGGAAGAATTGGTTTTGGGGGTGACCAGAGAGATATACCTGCTGGAGCGCGTGATACAGGTGGGTGCTGCTATGGTGACCAGCGAGCTGAGATAAGGGGGGACTTTACCTAGCAGGGTCTTGTAGATGACCTGGAGCCAGTGGGTTTGGCGACGAGTATGAAGCGAGGGCCAGCCAACGAGAGCGTACAGGTCGCAGTGGTGGGTATTATATGGGGCTTTGATGACAAAACGGATGGCACTGTGATAGACTGCATCCAATTTGTTGAGTAGGGTATTGGAGGCTATTTTGTAAATGACATCGCCGAAGTCGAGGATTAGTAGGATGGTCAGTTTTACAAGGTTATGTTTGGCAGCATGAGTGAAGGATGGTTTGTTGCGAAATAGGACGCCAATTCTAGATTTAACTTTAGATTGGATATGTTTGATGTGAGTCTGGAAGGAGAGTTTACAGTCTAACCAGACACCTAGGTATTTGTAGTTGTCCACGTATTCTAAGTCCGAGCCGTCCAGAGTAGTGATGTTGGACAGGCGGGCAGGTGCAGGCAGCGATCGGTTGAAGAGCATGCATTTAGTTTTACTTGTATTTAAGAGCAATTGGAGGCCACGGAAGGAGAGTTGTATGGCATCTACACTGATTGAAGTGGATTTAACAAGTGACATCAATAAGGGATTATAACTTTCACCTAGTCAGTCTGTCATGGAAAGAGCATGTTTTGTACAGTAACGATATGAGCTGAGAGTCGGGAAGCAAGTTCAGGGAGTGAGTGTTTTAATAAAATAAACATAATTCAAAACAAGATACACTAACAGTACACAGACATGAAACAGAAACAATAACGCCTGGGGAAGGAACCAAAGGGAGTGACATATATAGGGAAGGTAATCAGGGAAGTGATGGAGTCCAGGTGAGTCTGATGACGTGCGTAACGATGGTGACAGGTGTGTGCCATAACGAGCAGTCTGGTGGCCTAGAGGCCGGAGAGGGAGCACAAGTGACAGGACCCCCTCCCCTCCCCGCGGCTTCAGCTGCAGGATGCTGACCAAATGACGATCCCGGGGATCAGGAGAGGACCGGTCACCTCTGCTGAGGCACGGGAAACCTGTCAGTCTGGCCCTGAGACACGGGAGCATGGCAACCTAGAGCACCGGAGAGAGAGCATACCTGACGGTACCCCCTCTCCGGGGCGTTCCTGACAGACCAGCTGAGGCAGGGGAGCTTGACGATAGGGGCTGAGGCATGAAAGCCCGATGAGCCGGCTGAGGCAGGGGAGCCTGGCGATCCGGCTGAGGCAGGGGAGCCTGGCGATCCGGCTGAGGCAGGGGAGCTTGGCGATCCGGCTGAGGCAGGGGAGCCTGGCGAACCGGCTGAGGCAGGGGAGCCTGGCGAACCGGCTGAGGCAGGGGAGCCTGGCGAACCGTCGGAGGCATGAGAGCCTGACGATCTGTCTGAGGCATGAGAGCCTGTAGCGGCTCCCGGACCCGAGGTCATTCCCACCAAAACAACAAAAAAACGACTCCCTGATGCTTCCCTTAGGTGAGGCGTTATTCTGTAACGAGTGGGCTGAGTGTCAGGAAGCAAGTTCAGGGAGTGACATATATAGGGAAGGTAATCAGGGAAGTGACGGAGTCCATGTGAGTCTGATGACGGGCAGGTGCCCGTAATGAGGGTGACAGGTGTGCGCCATAACTAGCAGTCTGGTCGGAGGTCGGAGAGGGAGCACACGTGACATGTACACTCAATGTAAATTACATTGTGATATCTTGTATTTGTCCATATTATGTTTACTATGTGGAACTGTATGTGAATCTATGTGAATCCTCAAAAATGTAAGTGTTTATATTTTAATTTGCTCTCTAATTCTTAGCAAGAGTCATCTACCCCAGTCAAAAATCAATTACACTTGCCGGTTTCCTCATTCTTAAATTCAAAAACAAGGGCAAAACTACACTGTTACGGAAAACTATAAAGTCTATGCAATTTTTTTATATTATCAACAGTAAAATACGTTTTACAGCAGCATACTGTAAATGATGGTGCATTATGGGAAAATGTTGTGGGCTGGGCAAATAAGTGCTATATTTCAAATGGTACTGTAATTCCACCCCACAGAATACAGTACATTACCAAAAACATTTTTACCACTAGTATTGGTATTAGTATTGTTGTTTCTGGCTCATTAACATATTTTGAGGTGTGCCTTGTAAGAGGCACACCAATTTAACCAAATTGTACCAATTTAACTCATACATGGTTATAGTGCCCAATCCATTTGTTTCGGGGATAGATTGGAGTGGCAGCAAGTCTTAACTCTTAAATGGTTGAATATTTCAAAATGTCCTTTTGGTCTGCTTTGCCCAGTAGTAGCTGATAGTTTTTAAGCTACTGTCAAATTCACATTAACCCCTTTACAGTGTACACTTCTCTATGACCCCTCCTGTCTCAGCCTCCAGTATTTATGCTGCAGTAGTTTGTGTCGGGGGGCTAGGGTCAGTTTGTTATATCTGGATTACTTCTCCTGTCTTCTCCGGTGTCCTGTGTGAATTTAAGTATGCTCTCTCTAATTCTCTCTTTCTCTCTTTCTTACTTTCTTTCTTCCTAGGAACTGAGCCCTAGGACCATGCCTCAGGACTACCTGGCATGAAGACTCCTTGCTGTCCCCAGTCCACCTGGGCGTGCTGCTGCTCCAGTTTCAACTGTTCTGCCTGCGGCTATGGAACCCTGACCTGTTCACCGGACGTGCTACCTGTCCCAGACCTGCTGCTTTCAACTCTCTAGGGACAGCAGGAGCGGTAGAGATACTCTTAATGATCGGATATGAAAAGCCAACTGACATTTACTCCTGAGGTGTTGACTTGCTGCACCCTCGACAACTACTGTGATTATTATTATTTGACCATGCTGGTCATTTATGAACATTTGAACATCTTGGCAAAGTTCTGTTATAATCTCCACCCGGGACAGCCAGAAGAGGACTGGCCACCCCCTGGTTCATCTCTAGGTTTCTTCCTAGGTTTTGGCCTTTGTAGGGAGTTTTTCCTAGCCACCGTGCTTCTACACCTGCATTGCTTGATGTTTGGGGTTTTAGGCTGGGTTTCTGTACAGCACTTTGAGATATCAGCTGATGGGCTATCTAAATACATTTGATTTGATATCTACCAGTCACACCGACCTATTAGAGTGATTATGTATTTGATAATACTGTGGGAACGGGCTAAGAAGAAAAAAGCGGTTCCCCTTTAAAGACCAAACTTAATTTATGAAATCTATTTTTCAGGTCAAGAACAGTTGGGGAGGGATATATATATACCTGAGGAAGAGAAGGAGATGAAATATGATTAAGTGGATGGCCTTCATTGCTGCAAAACCAGAAGTCTGACACACCGACACTAGTTTGAATTGTGCTTCAGGCGCTGACAGGAGAGTTGCAGAGCTATCTCCTCCTACCCCCTCCTCCCTCCCGCCTCTCCTCCTTCTGCCGCTCTACCTCTCTCTCAGAAACTGTCAGAAACGCCGGGATTGAAGATTGTCATGCAGGGGTAGACTCGCACATATCCATTGAGTATCAATACCCTCTAGGAAAGTGTTCAGAGGAAAGTGAGAGAAAATACACACATCCCATAACTCCCATGCTTCCCCCACATGTGCACAGTTTGGGTAGGTGTGTTTGCGTAAGTGAGTGCACACACATGTACTCACTCACACAGACACATGTACCGGCACTCACTTACACACAAACACTCATACCATGCGAATACAAACACATACATTTTCCTTTCAGTCTCTTTCTTTATTCTCAGTCCCTAAAGAAAAGGACTAGGATGGACTCTATCATAGGCTAGGTTGAGGAGTGATATTGCCACTGTGGTGAATCTGCCAGAATGCAGGAATTATGGTTAAAGACAAGGTTTCCAGTTCGTGGTATTTATTAACTAACTAAAAAGCACAGCTTTGCTGAGGAGTCTGGAATGGAATCTAGAGTGGAGCCTGGAATGGAGCTTGGAGTGGAGCCTGAGTGTCATGACTTCCACCGAAGTTGAAGTTGGCTCCCCTGCCTGTTCGGGCGGTGCTAGGTGGTAGTAGTCACCATCCTACTAGCCGCCACCGATCCCTTTTTCGTTTGTCTGTTTGTTTTGTCTTATGAGTTTCACCTGTGTTCTGTTGTATGGCTTAATGAGCTTCCCTATTTTAAGTACGTGTACCCGCCCTTGTTTTGTGCTGGATTGTCTTTATGTTCCGTTATTGTCTTTTTGTGTGCGTTTTAGGTAGAGGTGGATATATTCGGAACTTGGTACCCTGTGTTTTTGGGTAGTCACTTTGTTGTCCGCGCCCTGTGTTGTTGGGCTTCTCATTTTTGTGTCCCGTATTAAAGAGCACTTTTCACAACTGGAACTCTCTGCGCCTGATTCCTTCACCCACCTAGTCCCTCTGACACTGAGGCTGGAAGGGAGCTTGGAGGTGAGGCAGCATAGGGAATTAGTAGAGGGAGGCTGTTGCTGCAGTCCCGGAACAGCAGCCCACTGTTGGTGGTCCAGGCGGTGTCTGCACTGCTTGCTCAGGTTTACAGCTGGAGGTTGTGTTGGGGTGGACAAGTACTGTGCACTGGACCTCGAAGAGCTGGTTGGTTCCTGTAGCCTCACATCTGTGCAAACAGTGCTGCGTGGTTCTGAAACAGTTCTCCGTTCATTTTAAATAGTGCCTTGTGAGTTTTCGACTGTTTTAACCCACTGCCTCTGTATCTGCCTTAATAGATTATACCATTGTTAGAATCTGTCGTAGGGGCTCTTCCTGGCCTGTGACAGACAACGTGACAGACAACGTCTGGGGCTGTCACAGGAAGCTAGGGACGATGGTTGTTGGTGTGGGGCCATGATGTGTGTTAAACTCAGATATTTGGAAATCACCACCTTTTCCCCATTGCCTTCATGCCTCTGTTTGCTGTTTGCCGTGTGTAGATTTGGTGCATTTGGGGATGGCTCCTGGGCCTCCTTCGGCTTGGCTGTTGTACAGCCTCGTGTTCCTGGAGGTGAGCAGACCATTGAACAAAGCACCCAGAGTGCTGTGGTGTGGAAACATCAGGGATTATAAAATTATCCATAAACCTAAAACGTACTTACTTCAGCGTCAGGTACACACAACAACAACAGAACCGTACTAAGGACTTGGGCTGCCCCATGCCACCATAAACACTGAACAAGCACTCAGCCAAAACAAGGTGCTTTTCAAGGTGAGGAAGAAAGGAATGGTGATTAACAGTGTGAATTCTAGTGTGGTGAGTTGGCAGGAGACCAAGCGTGTCCAGGGGATAATTAGGTATTTGGTGAGATGACATGATCCTTCAAAACAGTCCCTTTGAGTAAAGCAAAGTCTACCTGGATCTGGGCCTCATTACTGGCCGTGCATGCAGCCTGGTTTGGAGCTGAGAGAGGAAAGTTGAGTTGTAAATGTCACCTTTGGCTCCTTGGCTTCTGGGAAAGGGCTACAAAGAGTAAAATGAGACACATTGGGATCTGCTGATCCCTAGCCTAGTGACAGATGGCAAGCTCGACCCCTTGGATGAGGGAAGAGTGGGCCATGCCAAACGGCGTAGGGTGCGGGGGCACAGGTCGCATCGCTCAATCAAGGCCACGAACTGCGGCGTCAACGGGGTGGGCCGGCCCCAGCTGCCGAGTTGGCCGTTGTGACTCTAACAATAGGTCAGTGGCCAAGAATAGGACTGAACTGGCCGAGAATTTATACCGCTCTTCCTCTCATTAAAAGACAGGCAGTAATGGAAAGAGTGTGGAGGCAGTGTCTTCACTATGGTTTAAGCCCAATTTGAATCAATTGAGGTTAAATTGCAAATGGAATTTGAAGTGAAAAACAAATAAATTAATGAATAGGGTTACTTGCTTTTCAAAATAGATGTCTTATCCGAATCAGTTACGGATTGACTGTCATTGAAAATACATGGACCCTTCCTTGGAAGCCTGTACTCCCTTTTCATACAATGCTGATACTATCTGACACAAAACAATACTGGTATGTTTATTCTATTTCTCATGTCTTCTATCTTCGACCCATGAAGCAGGTTAGTTGTCAACAAGTGACATATTCGGTATTGAATTTATTGAGCGACAGCATCTTACGATCAATTTCCAATTCAAAAGAACACATTGTGATGTTTTCCAATTACAAGTGAAATGTCAAAAATGAAAGAGGAGTCTTACGTGTGCTGAGGTTTTTTTCAAAGATCAAAACCGAGCCCTCAAATTCGAGTTATCCTTGAAATGCCCGTTGTCCCAGCAAGGTAAAGGTCAGCATCTGTGCAGTATTCTATCATCGCTGTAAGAGTGTGTCTCAGTGCAATCCAGTTTTAAATGTCTTCTATTTATTCTTACCGATCTTGTTCTACCATACACACAATGTCTTAGAAATTAAAATAGGGCTTGGAAAGATTTTCCACGCCGTGGACTTGGGGATTCGAACTGGCTTTCACTTATTAGCCTAGCGGTTAAGACCACTTGGACATCTGCCACCGCAACTGTCACTTTCAATTGTCCAACAACTTTATATACGCATTGGTAAAATTGTTCAACTAAGAAAACAGTAATTGTGTAATAACATGTGATTGTGCACTTGTTGTCAAAGTCATGTACAATGTATTCAAAAACACCTACTATATAACTCAAATGTGTGTCAAAATCGCCAAGATTTTTCACATTGGCTTCCCTTGGGACCACAGCCTAAAAGGACATGTATTTCTTCATTATCACTTAGTCCTGTTGGGTAGGTGAAGACTCTTATTTTCCCATAGACACCCAAGTGTGATATGCATTCATATCATCAAAGCTATTGATCCGTTCCCACCGAACACTCTGCCTCATCTCATATGCTACACTTAGCCCAGTGTGTGGAAAGGAATCTTGACATTTCTATTGGTGTGAGCTCAGAAAGCACTCGTTGTGGTGACCTAATTTGCAAGGTGTACAGGGTCGCCTTCATTAGGCACAAAACGGACTGAAACAGGGAGGGACTACTTTTAGTTTCCCATTTCTTAACCTAAAATACTCTACGGGTGGCAGGTAGCTAAGTGGTTAAGCGCATTGGTAACCGAAAGGTCGCTAGTTCGAATCCCTGAGAAGGCAAGGTGAATAAATGTGCTGTTATTCCCTTGAGCAAGATACTAATATAATGCCATTGATGTGTTTCACACTCTACTCCATGTCGTTGTCCTCGGGCAACAGAAAACTTTACCTCTCACGCCCCATCCCCAAAAAATCCTACACATGACAATATGCAATGACAAGTCTGTAAACAATCCAAAAAAGGTGCAGAAGTTGGTATGATGTACTAATTGGGGGAGGGACCTTCATTCAGGAAGCAGAGCGGTGTGAGTGCATGGTGTTTTGCATGTTTAAATAGAGATAACTTTCAAATGAAAAAAACATGTTCTTGTGTAGGAATCTCTAAAGCAACATATTTGATAGATTGTTTTACATATTTTGTTTCTCTATTCTATTTCTCTTGTTTCTCTATTCAACTATTTTAATATTTTTTGTTACCTAAGGGCAACGTTGTGCAGTTCGGCTACTTTTCAGAGCAATATCATGCTCAAGGAAAGACTCAATGCTCGATGTATTTTAATGTAAAGTTATTGCTTTGTCAATGTTTTTGCCAACATATCCACTGACATACACAGAGACATTCTATGGGAGAAAGGAGCCTAAATGAGCAGTTTGAATCATACCCTCTTACAGTGAGGTCAGTAAGCTTGAGGAGAGTGACATCGAGGAAGAATGAACCCAAGAATCAGGTTTGAGATTAAGTGAAATATTAGTTTAAGACGAACTTGTATGTTCTGAAAATAATGAATTTTCCCTGGTATTTCAGTTCGCCCTAAGGCAACAAAACAAATGCTGTGTTTGGGTGGTAAAAGTAAATATTTGAATTGGTGATATATTATCAGAAAACCTCATTCTTCCAAAAAAAATAGGATGGAATATTTGTTTGAATCAAAAACCAAAATGTGTGCAGTAGAGGGTTAATATCTTTCTGCCTTCATTCATAGCGTGACTGGCAGTTTTCGAAAAGCTCCGTTTCTCAATCATTTACGTTAACGCACCGTTTGGGACAGAAACAAGGTCAAATGGAAATATGAACAAAAATATTATCATTCACAGTCATTGGCTAACTCAGTGGAGGCTTTTAGTCCCTCCAATCAAAGACCATGAGGTGAGTTGAATAACAGGGCCTAGCAATCCCTTGTCCCACTTATAACTACACTCTTCTTCTGAGTAAAATAGATCAAAACAGTATACCTTTATGCAACAGTCTGTCCATTTGACCAAGCCAAGGTGGACTCTCTGTGTGTGTTTGTTTGTGTGTGTGTGTGTCTTGAATAAAATTTGTCGTTCAGTATCTCCATTGCCTGGGGCTGTGTGTGTCTGTTTGTTTATTGTGTGTGTGTGTGTGTGTGTGTGTGTGTGCACGATAAATGTATGTACAGTCCGTGTGTGCTCAGACTCTGCATGAGACTATTACCACCGAGCACTGAATATGTCTGACTCAAGCTACAGTAGCTTCTACTTTGTCATCCGTATGTGCTAAGCCTGTAACCATCTTGTCCCTAGGCAGCATGTCAACCCATTGCAATTTCAGGAAGTGTTCGCGCGGGGTATATGGTATGACGCTATCTCTATGATCAAGGTCTGACTGTACATGATCACCACTGGGTAGAGAGTCTGGGAATCAGACCTCTTCTCTAGTATGCAGTGAAACAGTGCCATCTATGGAGAGGATGATGCATTCTTATGATGAGTTTTGATGACAAAATGCAACTCTTAACTGCATACAGCAAACAGGATGTTACCATATTATACAGAACAAAATATAAACGCAACATGTGGTGTTGGTCCCGTGTTTCTTGAGCTGAGATAAAAGATCACAGAAATTGTCCAAATGCGCAAAAGTTATTTCTCTCACGGCTGCATCCTTGCCCAGTCGTGTATATCAATTAACTGATTTCCTTATATGAACTGTAACTAATTAAATCTTTGAAATTGTTGCATGTTGCGTTTATATTTTTGTTCAGTAATTAAGATTGTCTCATGAACATTACAGTGTTGCTCAATATGGCCAGTTTAATAGTATGAGCTGTTCTGCAATCTAAACGACCACACCTACAGTTGTATAGCGTAGCATCTACTACAACATGCATACGTGTATGTAACAAATGATATGAATTCCCTATGCTTCTAATAAAAAATACAATAATACACAGAATATTTTCAATAAATAATGCATTCGATTCATTTACTTTGTATTTTCTTTCCCTTGAATGAACAATTACACGGTATCATAGATGCATATGTACTGTACATCCAGTGTTAAGCAAATGCACTGCTCTCATCTGTGCTTGATTGAGCTTGCCTGATGTAATGGACCAATAGAACAGTACCAAAACCACAAAACCTACCCATCTGTCACTCCAGGCAGGCTAGAGCAAACTCTCCAAGTATTTGAAAGATTTCAAATAGTGTTGGAACCCAGGTCTGACTAGAAGAGCCAGTGCCTTGGCTTCATTATTGTACAATATTCAGCTGACCAGACGTCTCATATGTCAGTTTCCGGTGCTCTCAATCATACTTAATGTTGTTGTGAAAGCCCATCAACTCAGAGCAATATTCTAGCCACCACAGGATTCATCCATTTTCTCCTTATTACCAGCCCAATGGCATTTCCAGTTTACTGACGCCTTTGGACCCACAGGGGATGTTGATTAATTCTGATCTATCAATGCATGTTTCCTCATTTGAAATATACTTTCAAGACTAAAAGTCTATTTTTGGAGAGGCTCCCCCTCCCTGTATTCTTAACCAAACTTGAAACAATATTGAAACAATATTGAAACAATATATTGCAATATAGTCTGATATAAACAATGTATATATTGTTCCAGCATGTTTTCCAAATTGAGTAAAGCTAGCTTGAGTTTCAGAAAATACATAAGTCATATTTTGTAAATGTACTATAACCTGCATGTAGAATATGTGTTACATTTGGTCCTAGAACTTCAACCATATTCTAGAACTGCAACCATATTCTATAATAATAATAATAGCAGACGCTTTTATCCAAAGCGACTTACAGTCATGTGTGCATACATTCTACGTATGGGTGGTCCCGGGAATCGAACCCACTACCCTTACAAGCGCCATGCTCTACCAACTGAGCTACAGAAGGACCACTTCTATTCTAGAACTTCACCCATATTCTAGAACTTCAACCGTAACCATATTCTAGAACTTCAACCATATTCTAGAACTTTAGCTATATTCTAGAACTTCAACCATATTCTAGAACTTTAACCATATTCTAGAACTTCAACAATAAGCATATTCTAGAACTTCAACCATATTCTAGAACTTAAAACATATTCTCAAATTAGAACTTCAGAAGAATGTTTCAATTCAGTATACTACTTAGCAATAACAAAAAAACTTTGTTACCACTTTAAAACCTGGGACAAAAATTTGCCTGCAATGAATGCAAACAAATAAGACATTGTATCAATCAGATAATAAAAGCTGTGCACATTTTATTGTCATCTCAACAGGTGTTCTTCAAGCCTGTACCTGAATCACTGAAGTGGCAAGCGAACAACCAAAGGGAGTTAGATTTTATGCTAATTTAGTGTCACGCTAAAAAGCACCCCAAAAAGTAACCCCCAAAATTACAGTTACACTAGTTAGAACTTCAGTCTGAAAATGCCGCTATCGCTTCAGGTGATTCCCATGTTAAACCATAATCTTTGACTGTGAATGGATGACGATCATTTAGCTCAAAACATGACTTTAGAATTTTTTCTTTTTAGAGCTGAGGACCTCAAGGTTAGTACCTCCCAAATGACTGTCCTGGTGTAAACTGAGTAGTTGTTTACTATGTGGTAGACTGCTCATATACCATTACCTCTATTTCAGATGTTTCATTTATGAAGTGCCCTAACGTTTTTGTTCAAGACATATAAGCTGCTTTAGAAGGAGAGAACACCAGGTGCTAAACGTAGTCTGTGAGAAGATTCCCCTAACCACCAAGTAGAGATGAACCCACTCCTGATACTTCACCCCTTCCCCATCCCGCTCTCCTGTCTTCTCTCTATCAAATAGGATATGTGCGGGGCTGCAAACAGTACAAAGTGTTCCTGTAAGGACCTAGAGTCCAATGAGTCTGGAAGTCTGAAAGCCTGGGGTCCTCCGGGGCCAAGAGTCAGTCGGTTCTCTCTCCACCCCACAGACCTCAATTACTGAATCAAAGGAGGGAAGAGGCCCAATCTCACACACACACTGAGTGTAGCAGAACCCTTTTGGGAACCTTGCAAGCGAGCTGGTGGTTGTGCTCCAGAGAAGCTACATAACTTTGTCTTAGTTCATTTCTTTCTACTATAGTTGCCTACACAGACACACGTCTCCATTCTCTCCATCACCCACCACCATCTTTCAGACATTGGTTGTATATACAGATTTTTCTGTTTCCCACAGCCACCTCTGCATTTAAAAACTGCTAGTCCTACGAAAGGAAAATGTACACTATATATACACAAAACCCCTTCAAATTAGTAGATTTGGCTATTACAGCCACACCCGTTGCTGACAGGTGTATAAAATCGAGCACACAGCAATGCAATCTCCATAGACAAACGTTAGCAGTAGAATGGCGTTACTGGAGAGCTCTGACTTTCAACGTGGCACCGTCATAGGATGCCACCTTTCCAACAAGTCAGTTCGTCACATTTCTTCCCTGCTAGAACTGCCCCGGTCAACTGTAAGTGCTGTTGTTGTGAAGTGGAAACATCTAGGAGCAACAACGGCTCAGCAGTGAAGTGGTAGGCCACACAAGCTCACAGAATTGGGCCGCCAAATGCTGAAGCTCGTATCGCGTAAAAATCATCTGTCCAACCATCTGGTTGGTTTAATTTTTTTTTAAATCTATTAAGTGAAACTGTGAAAACATAGGCCTGTGTGAAGGATATCCCAAGTAGAACTAATACAATATTAAAATGTCCAACTGGTTGTCCTCGGGAGCTTCATGAAATGGGTTTCAATGGCCGAGCAGCTGCATACAAGCCTAAGATAACATGGTTATCAGGAATCAAGGTAAGACTCAGATGCAGACATATCAAATAGACAATGGTTTAATATTCCAACAGGGGCAGGCAATAGACAGGTCAAGGCAGGCAGGGGTCAGTAAACCAGAGGTGGGGCAACGGTACCGGACGGCAGGCAGGCTGACGGTAAGGGTCAAGCAGAGTGATCAGGCAGGTGGTCTCAGAGTCAGGACAGGCAAGGGTCAAAACCAGAAGGGCGAGAAAAAGAGAACCAGGAGACAAAGGGTTGTGAGACATAGGTTTGACTCTGGACACAAAATAGGTGGGATGTGTATGAAGGGTAAGGGGCAACAGCAGACGAACATCAGAAAGGCTAATAATCTTGGAGATAGGAGATGGGCCTATAACCCGGGGGAGAATTTGCGAGATTCCGCCCTGAGGGGCAGGTCCCGGGTGGGTAGCCATACCTTCTGCCCGAGACGATACCGGGGAGCCGGTGTCACGACTTCCGCTGAAGTTGGTCCCTCTCCTTGTTCGGGCGGTGTTTGGCGGTCGACGTCACCGGTTTTCTAGCCACCACCGATCCACTTTTCATTTTCTATTTGTTTTGTCTTCATTGTACACACCTGGTTTTCCATTCCCATAATTATATGTTCCTTATTTAACCCTCTGGTTCCCCCATGGTTTTGTTCGAGTTTGTTCGTTGTAGGTTGGTCTGTGTTTGTGAGCTTGACTATTTTCCTTCTTGGAATATTTGTTGTTTTGAGTAAAGTTACGTGAATTACTAATCTCTGTGTCCTGCACCTGACTCCGCCTTACCTGCTACACCTAGACGCCTCACAGCCGGGGTCCGATGGCGATCCACTTGTCGTTGATACCTGGAAGTGGTCTTGAGGAGGGCCGATCGGGCTCTCCTCCAGGTACGACGATAGCGGCGGAGAAACATCTGGGCATAAGGAACGCCACCTCTTCCTCCTGCTCGGGGAAGAGCGGGGGCTGATCGGGTTCTCTCGACAATGGGACCGCAGGGAGCTTCGGGATGACTCGGAGGCAAGATGGAATCCATGGGCGTGCGAGCAAAATCCAATTTCCTCTCCCTCCGTCATTCCCGTAATCTCCCATCGATACGGATGGTCAACGCGATGAGGGAATCGTGCTCTGTAGGTAACTCCTGGGCTGCCAACTCGTCCTTGACCTTTTCGGAGACACCATGAAGGAACATATTGAACAGTGGCTCTTGATTCCAAGCACTCTCCACTGCCCACCTGCGGAAATCCACCTCATAATCAGCTACACTGCAGGAGTCCTGCCAAAGCTGGATTAGCTTCCGGGTGGCCTCTCGCCCAGAAAATGGGGCATCAAAAACCTTCCTCACTTCTCCCACGAACCCCTCCAGACAGTGCATATGGCCGGCTGTTATTCCCACACGGCAATAGCTCAGGTGAGAGCCCTCCTGGACATCAGCATAATGAGGTAGGTTATCTTGGAGCGATCAGTGTGGAAGGAGGAGGGCTGAAGCTTGAAGACAAGGGCACACTGAGCTAGGAACGCCCGACAGGTGCTCGGCTCTCCATTGAAGCGTTCCGGGGGAGGTAAGCGAGGATCCTGAGAAGGTGGGTCACTGAGGAGCTGTGGAGATACCACCATGGTAGGTGACCTACCAGACAACCAGAATAGGCAATGGTTTAATATTCCAACAGGGGGAGGCAATAGACAGGTCAAGGCAGGCAGGGGTCAGTAAACCAGAGGTGGGGAAACGGTACCGGACGGCAGGCAGGCTCAGGGTCCGAGTAGGCAGAGGTCAAAAATCCAGAGGTGGGGCAAAGGTACAGGTCGGCAGGCAGGCTCAGGGTCAGGGGCAGGCAGAGTGGTCAGGCAGGGAAAAAGAGAGACTGGGAAAAGCTGGCGCTGAGACCAAAACGCTGGTTGACTTGACAAACAAGATGAACTGGCAACGGAGAACACAGGTATAAATACACAGGGGATAATGGGGAAGATGGGTGACACCTGGAAGGAGGTGGAGACAATCACAAGGACAGGTGAAACACATCAGGTTGTGACACATGTGCAATGCCAAGCGTTGGCTGGAGTGGTGTAAATCTTGGACTCTGGAGCAGTGGAAACGTGTTCTCTGGAGTGATGAATCACGCCTTACCATCTGGCAGTCCGACGGACAAATCTGGGTTTGACGAATGCCGGTAGAACGCTACCTGCTCCAACGCATCGTGCCAACTGTAAAGTTTGGTGCAGGACAAATAATGGTTTGGGATGTTTTTCATGGATTGGGTTTATTTCCAGTGAAGGGAAATCTTTACGCTACAGCATGCAATGACATTCCAGACAATTCTGTGTTTCCAACTTTGTGGCAACAGTTTGGGGAAGATCCTTTCCTGTTTCAGCATGACAATGCCCCTGTGCACAAAGCGAGGTCCATACACAAATGTTTTATCGAGATTGGTGTGAAAGAACTTGACTTGCCTGCATAGAGCTGACCTCAACCCCATCGAACAACTTTGGGATGAATTGGAACTCCGACTGCGAGCCAGGCCTAATCGCCCAACATCAGTGCCTCACTAATGCGCTTGTGACTGAATGAAAGTCCCCGCAGCAATGTATCAACATCTAGTGAAAAGCATCAGATAAGATTAGAGGCTCTTATAGCAGAAAAGGGGGGGATCAACTTCATATTAATGCCCAGGATTTTTGGAATGATATGTTTGATGAGAAGGTGTCCACATACTTTTGGTACTTTTTATCTGGTGCAATTTCCACGTATAGCAAAATTTAGAGGCTCAGCCCGGAAGAGAGGAAAAGATGACAGCTGGAATATTAATATCACCACTCGACTAGTTTATTATGACATAGACAGGCTGCAAAAATAGCTTAATTTTCTCTTCTGCATCGCGTACACAGAGGATAGATATTCTCCAGACGATTTCTGCTGGGGATGTGCTCCAAAGCCCTGGAGAAAAGACTTCATAAAATCCTGCCCCAGTAAGGTAAAGCAGTGCAGCGCATGGCAAACCGAATTTCCAGCAGCAAAGGAGCTTGAAAGGTTCACCAGATACCGTGGTACATTGCAAGTCAAGCTCCCGTTTTCGGAGGGGGGGCTTAGTTTTTATGTGAGGGTTTTGTCGACAAGGTGCGAAGTTGTGGCTAAGGTTTTTGATGTTGTGGATTTAGGCTAATACTGCTAGCGTGTTTGGAAATCTGATTTCCACATGTATTTTTTTAATGAAACAATGCATCATTGGAAAGCTTTTGTAATTACAAACTTTAGTCAGTGATGCTGAACAACATATTAAGCTATAACATGTTTTTGATTTAAACATTTTTTTACCTTTATTTAACTAGGCAAGTCAGTTAAGAACAAATTCTTATTTTCAATGACGGCCTTGGAACAGTGGGTTAACTGCCTTGTTCAGGGGCAGAACAACATGCAGTTATACTGAAATATATTGTCTGAAAGAGACATCTATCATGGGTAAAATGTTTATTTTAACCATTTCACTATCAACCTGGGCTGCTACCTAGTGCTACATTAGTTTCTGTCACACAGAAACACCTTCAAACAGGGTGTTCAAAGCTCTTGTGAGAGTTACAGTAATGGTAAAAGGTTACAGTCCTCGTACACTATACAGTATGGTTATAGATAAGGCTTGTCACTAAAACAAACTAAAATGTCCGCCTCTAAGAATAGCTCCTAGTCCTGAAGCTTAAAAGGGTTTGGGAACCAATGACAGCAGGGGCCCTACCAAGATAATCACATTAAATTGAGCTTTTTATATCATTTAACTCAACCGTTTTGGTTTCTTCTCATTAAGAAGTGCCATTAAGGAGTTTAATCTGGTTGGTTTAAAAAATGTCAAATCTATTAAGTGAAACTGTGAAAAAAATGTAGGCCAATGTGAAGGATACCCCAAGTAGAACTAATACAATATTAAATGTTCAACTGCTTGTCCTCAATGCCTTTTCCTGGTTCACTCATACTCCAGCCAAATCCTCAACTTCTAAATCATCCCAACACGTAGTCCATTTATTTATTTATTTTATAAACAATGCTTATCAAATATACCATTCTGTCATGGCGAGATCTTATTCCACACATATTAAACACCCAATTATATATTTATCAGTAGACATTCATTAACACTTTCTTCAAGCTTCAATTGAACTTTTAACAGCAGAAGATCACATGAGAATTACATAAGCGTTACGAATTAGATTTATTTAGTCGAAATGGCATCTGCATAATGCACAACTGTCCCGTTGGACAACAGATGAGATTGCTCAATTGGACTAATTGTTAGATTACAATGCGGTGCAGTGTCATGTGATGCCGGCCCTCTCCTCTCTTTCTATGTACAGTACCTGTGTCACCACACCTTTGCTGCAGCAATACACTCTTGGGGCTTTGCACTTGATAAAGCACGATGTTCCCAGGAGTCAGTCACTGGGAGGAGATAAACATTAATTATCCGAATGTCTCTGACTTCCATTCCCCTCTGCTGCATGTGTCTCCCCTTCCTGCTTTCCTCTCCACGCCTTAGCATTTCTCTAATGAGCTTCCTCCCACATTACAGGGGAAGTCTCTAACGTGCTGCCTCCCAATGACAAGTCTTCAGCTCAGAGAGTAGGAGTTTCAATATTCCTGAAAGAGAAAGAGATGCTGGAGTGAGAGTACTGTATTGTAGGTGCCAGAACCAAAGCCAAGAGTAGAGGCATTGGTAGTGCTCTGGGTCTGTGCTTTTGTTTAGCACTAAACTGTTGTTAGTTCAGTTTCAATGAAGTTTAGACTCATCACGTTCCATGTTGTTGGGAAGATTATGGCTCATTCAGAGACTACATTTCTGTGTGCAACATTATGTCAAACTATCTTTTCCCTTGACATGCAAAGTGTTTGTACCAGTTTTCTTCAGTAAAGGATAAAATAACAAAAACAAAGCTAAAACGTGACTTAATTTGACATTTTTCATTATTCCCTTTCGGAGAAAAGAAACTGGTGCTCAAACGCTTAGTAAATCTGGGTCATAGTGTCACCTATTCCTAAACCAATGAGTTGCCTGACATGAATTGGCATGTCAGTGAATACAAATTATGATGATGTACGTGTAAATGTAAGGGCATTTGTCAACAATTGCTTAAGTACCACTGCCTTTGAAACGTGTAATAAACATATTTTTGCTTGCTTGCTACAAATTCAGTTGCCTTGAACACTTTCAAACCAGGTGCAGTTCAAAAGGATTCTGACCGTACTCACTAGGCCATGGGTAAGTAGGGTGTGATTGAAGTAGGGTGTGATTGATAGGGAAATATGCCTTAAAACTACATGTACAGAGGACAATTAGCTGAGCCCCTTCAACAAGACAAAGCGACAACCCCAACAAACCTGTTTAATCCAGTCTCTAAATCAGTTAATTCTAGCAACATTACCTGTGCAAATTCCTCTCCAAAAGAGAGAAACCGGGCTGTGCTATGTGGGTAGAGATCCCAGACGCTCAATAAAGGTGGGGCACAGGTTCTGTTATTGAGTCAGCCTAGATGAGAAATTACTGTCTGCACAGGAGACTCATGGTGCATTGGCACCGGGCCACAATATCTCTCATTCTCTCACTTTCTCGCCTTTGCACTGAGACTGGCATTCTACTGACAACAGGAGAGGCGGTGGGGGGCGGCGCATTAGTCCTACCCGCCAACGGTATACCCCATTCCATTTTAAGACACCATCTCCACTCTTCACAGGCAGGAGATGGTTGGTGAACAAAGCGACTTGCTGGAATTGAGAGGCTGGAGAAAGCGCATGCTCACATACACACACAGACACTCTATTAATAATAATAATAATAATTACATACTCAGACATACACACACACATTTCTCTTTACCCACACACACACACGTTTCTCTGTACCCACACACATGCACCTCTTTGTACCTTATCAGTGACTTACATGGGCCTTTCCTTTTGGGGGTTCAGGATTTCCACCTCCATGTATCCCGACTTGTTTCCCCGGCCGAGGTGCAGTCCTTGAGGGCCTCCATCGTTGGCCGCAACCTGTGGAAGCTCAAGAAAGGTCCTGCTTGCATGCCATTGTACTGGAGGCATCTTTTGACTAGGATATTGGTCTCTTTTATCCACTGAAAGAACATCCTTTAGCCATCTTGTCCACTTATTGACTATGTGTCTGTATGGACACTGTACGAGCTTGCAAACAAAAAGTAATTATCTTCAATAGCTTGGTGGTCCAAACTGTCTTAGGGGACACAAAGTGACATGCCAGGTTAAGTGACATAATCGTAGACACCTAAACAGAGACAAATGATCAATCTTATCAGCGGCTATATTTAAACCTGTCTGGTCCACGCCTCAGCGCTCAGTTTTGCTACGAGGGAAACACGGCTGTCTGCTTATCTTGTTTGGCTGTTGAGGGCTTGGAGTGTTGGCAGCAAGGGCTACCTTTCACAAATTGTCCCAAATGTTGGCAGGGGAGAGTTTATAAATACCTAACCTCTCTAATAAGAATTCATGTTGTGGTAGAAAATGGATGGATGGTGCGACAGTTGGAGCGAAGGATGAAGCGAGGGATGGATGGATGACTTGTACAGCAATTGTGGCGCTACAGAGGGAAAGCGGAAACGAGGTCAATATACAAACATTGGGCACGTATAGCATCCATAACCACAGGCAACATGTATTGATCAGAGAACCCAGTCAAACATGAGGGCTTTCTTGGCTTTCTCTTTTACGGTAGGTCCCCTTCCAGATGACGGGGTATCACACACCATCAGCCAGGGATATTTTGATTACATATGAAGATAGGAACGTCAAACTTTATACCAACTTGCCTAAATGATTTATTGAAAGCATTTCTTCTTGGACATTCTCAACATGGCTATTTTTGACTTGACTCTCTAATGTCCGAGATAAAAATCCCTTTTAGGAAGGGTAAGCTCTTTAGATTTTTAGATATTATGTAAATACTACACTAAGTATTGAAACTGTTTTAAATAAATACTATGTTTAAAAGGCAATACAATTCAAATAAATTGGTGCTCTATTCAATCTGTGTCGCTGAAGCTTTACAGATTGCGATTGAGCTGAGAAATGCAGGGTTTACCGTGAATGCAGTCTGCGCTAAAGCGGGAACATTGCCGTTCAATTTGAATCACGCTGTAACGCTGAATGTCCGCGATACGGATTGAATAGAGCCCTTAGTCTTCTCCGTCATGAAAACATCCTATTCTCATTAACCCAACCTCTGATGCATCGAACCTGTTTCTCCATGCCTCTCAGAATTGAAGTAATAAGATGAGCCCACTTCTTTCCATAGAATGTTCTTTTATTGAAGGCAGAGGCAGGAGTGATCACCTGATCCAGAGGATAGTAGATGCATGCTGCCATCAGATTAGAAACAGAGCAGGAGTACAGAAGAGAAGAGCCCAGGGTCTAAGTGAGGGCCTGGTCGGGTTTAAATTGTTTTACTGCCTTTACACCTTGTAATGGGCCTTAGGTGGCCATGACATCTCGATTGGGTTTCTTTTCACCCTGAATGAGTTCTAGTGACGCATCAGGAGTGCACTTACCTTAGCATTAGACTTGAGACTAAATTCAAGGGGAACTGCACAAGCTGATTTGGCATCGTTTTATTTGGCTTGCTCTTCAAGAACTGCTGGCGGCCATGACAGAGGCCAAGCGTGAGTTGTCTTGGGGGTGTGGTTTGATGTGGGTTTTTCTTGGGTGTGTGGTTTGATGTGGGTGTTTCTTGGGTGTGTCCTTGCCACCATCAAGACACACCCATCTGTCAGACCCCACTCAATCATAATAAACAAACCTCCTGCAGGTCAATGCCACATAGTCCGTTTTCAAAGGGATTAGTTGCATTTAAAGTAAAGTTAATAGTTCATAAGGGGCGGCAGGCAGCCTAGTGGTTAGAGCATTGGGCCAGTAACCAAATGGTTGCTGGATCTGAATCCCTGAGCTGACAAGGTAAACATATGTTGTTCTGAACAAGGCAGTTAACCCACTGTTCTCCAATAGTCTGTCAATGTAAATAAGAATTTGTTCCTAACTGACTTGCCTGCTTAAAAAAAACATCAACGGTTTGTTTTCAAGCTCTCTACAGTATGTGCCTACTTTGGTGAGTGTGAATCCCACTGCAGGCTCAGACACTCCCTTACATTCGGAGTATGAACTGACTTTACAGAACTAGCATGTGGTTGGGAATGGTCCAGGACTCGCCGACCCTTGTAACACACTACTGATGATTGTGTTTTCGCCACCGCATGGATTCCAAATGCTTTGACTCCAAATGCTTTGACCCTTCCTTGGCGCTAGCTCCACACAGCCGTGTTACTCACACACACAGGAGAAGATGTTGCAAAGAAAACACAGCGTGACATGACTGTGATCAATGCAAGCTGTCCCAACGAAATCTCAGCATAATTTGGCGGATGGCATCAGGAGAAGAAAATGCATTAGCCAGAGACAGCTGTCGTCGTGGCACCTGGGCAAAGGGGCAGCTACGTTCTCCGCTTCTTATTTCAGATAGAGACAGGACAGACAATTAGAATGATTTACAGTTGGTGCCAAGACCACATTGAAGCCCATTCCCCATATGCAAAAACAAAGGCAAGGCTACCGGGGGCATAAATGGGGATCCTATAGTATATGAAGACACTGTGAGATGTTAAGGCTTACAGTTGGTGGTAGCACCAGGCTAAACATTTTAAAAGTGCATATGGTTTTCCTTTAATTAATGAGCAATTGTAGCCTAACAATGGTTATTTTGCCACTGTCACCTGTTGTTACCATTGTACAAGTTCAAATAATAGAATATATACTAGATCTATAATAAACAACAGTAAACATAATGAATTGATAATTGGGTCATTCCATAAAAAGAATGCCCTTTGATATTTTAAATAGAAATTGTGCACCAATATTGACTTTTAAAAGCCTGTTATTTTAAATGAAATGCCATTTAATATAGACCATATGGAGATGTCAAACCCAAATCTGTTTCACCTGTCCTGTGCTTCTCTTCGCCCCCCAACAGGTGTCTCCCATTTGTCCCCATTATCTCTTGTGTATTTATAACTGCGTTTTCCATTATCTGTTGCCAGTTTGATTTGCCCTGTCTCATCGGTTTCGAGTGGCTGTAGTTGCTGTTTTCTAGCCCTGCCCTGCCCTGCCCTGCCCTGCCCTGCCCTGCCCTGCCCTGCCCTGCTCTGCCCTGCCCTGCCCTTCTGTACCTTTCTGCTCTGCCCTTCTGTACCTTTCTGACTCTGCCCTGGATTACTGACCTCTGCCTGCCCTGACCCTGAGCCTGCCTGCCTGCCGTACCATACTGACACTGCCCTGGATTAGTGACCTCTGCTTGCCCTTGACCTGTTGTTGGCCTGCCCCCTGTTTTGTAAATACACATCTGTGAATCGAATGGTATGCATTTGGGTCTAATCTTGAGTTCTGATAGGAGAAATCAGTCAATCAGATTGATTAAAGGCTTGCTAAATGAATAAAGGCTTAAAGGCTTGCTAAAGTCAAGCTTCTAACCCACTTAATCACAAAATGTCTCCAAGTTTCACCATCATTGTAAAGCCCTAATTATTGTGTTGCTTTGAGAAAGCCATTTCTGAAAAGCATTATTTATTTCATGTGATAAGTGATTAATTTATGTCTGGCCCTCATTTTAAGGTTAACCTTATGTGAACTGAACAGTCATTTTAATATGGTGAAACAATTCTCTTTTAAATATAAAAAAAATTAATAAACATTCAACTAAAAATAACTAATGGTAAGCGCATGCAGCCAAGCAATCCCCTTTGCTTCAGCCGCATGTTCACCACATAACAGGGACAAGCGTGCAGATCTCCTGCACTAAATGATGCCAGGTTAGAATGTAAGGATTATGTGCCTTTATTCTCTGGGAGAGGACTGCAGATGGTTTATTATTAATGTACATACATTGACACGTCGAGTCCAAAACGGGAGGTTTAAAAAATAACAAGGTCATTTTCAATCTTCCATAGTTTCACTTTAAGGTTAGAAGTATAGATCCCCACAGTGGAGGTGTCATAATACCCATAAAACCTAGAGGTCAAAAAGTTGTTCTACCATTAATTTTTCCTATCGGGAATTCTAGAAACACTTAAAATAAGGGCTGTGTTTCGTGTAGGCTTATCCTGGCATGACGTTTTGAAACCATGTAAATCTCTTGGCCAAGGTAACTTTTATCAATATTTTGGGCTCTATTTACTCTCAGATTAGAAAAGGCTTATGAGCATCAAAGTAGACATCATGCAAGACTACAAATCCCTGCAAGCTCCTGCACGTCATCTCTCGCTGATACCTTTGCTAACAGGTATTGTGTCCATTTAAAACTTGCACAAGCCAGAATTGTCATTTTTAAAGAAATAGCCAATGTATTAATTCCTGAATTTAGCTAACAATAGAGAGTTTATCCAATTCTTACCTTTGCCTCGATTTGACAGTCTCGTCGAGATCATCAAGGCATTTGTAGTTCTTTATGACAGCCACATTAGCAGATAATCAGCATTTCATTTTTGGGGAGTAAATGCATGCAAATATATTGATGAAAGTCACCTTGTCCTAGAGAGATTTACACGGTTATCAAAACATCATGCCAGGGTAAGCCTATACGAAACAAAGTTCTTATTTTCTTTTCTTTTAAATGTTTCTAAAATCCCCTATGGGAAAATGTATGGAGGAAAAACTATTGGAAGCATTTCCTTGTTTGACTACTAGGTTTTATGGGTATTATGACTCATACTGTGTTACTCTATTAGAAAAGACAATAGCAGTGGTCTAAAATTGAGAGCAGGAGAACACTAGATGGCAGCAAACAATGACGACACAGTAGATAAAACATAGCAGGAGGACAACAGGGAAATATGTTCACTAGACGACTGCAAACGGACCACTAAGACTCTACAGGAATGGTGAGAAATCAATTAATTCATTTAAAATAGGGTAGGCTACCTAGTGGCCAGGAGTTTGTAAGTCCAAACATTTTCCCTTTGGGAAACAAAGACTACCAGATGGCAAGACACAAGTCCTTACACCATGGCGACCGTGCCTACCTACAGGATATGGGTGTTGATCATGTTCCGGCCTCAATTAGAAAAACAGTATGTGATTGTACTGCATTGTACTGTCAGAAAAAGTGGAGTCCTACAGACTGAAACATTTCCATGTACATTTCCATGTAAGAGTTTGTCACAGACATCCAAAAGATAGATATCATTTATTTTATTGATATTATTTCTTAATATTCTTCCAAATATTTTGTCTTGTTCATTCTGTTGGAGAATTGTGTTGGAGAATTCTGTTGGAGAATAAGAACAGGCCTTTCACAAAGCACTTGTGGCTGGAGTGACAATTTTAATGTAACTGTGCACCAGTGGCATTTTGCACTTCAGTTGTGTACACTTTGTATAAACTTAGGTACAAATATACATAAAATATACTAAAAGCATACTAAGTATGTATTACAGGTATACTTGTAATACACTTACAGTATACCTAAAGTATACTTGTAACAAATTCCAAGTATACTTTCAGTCAATATGAAGAAAGTGTAACACAATATATGTAATTTAGCAGACGCTAAAGCAATTTACATTTATGTATAGGTGTCTCCAATCCAATTAAACTTGAGCGGAGTTGAGTGGCGACTAGTGTGGTCGTACTGGAGCTCTGACGTTGCATAAAATGTTGTTTTATCAAAATCGACTGACTTCAGCACCCAAATAATAGCCCCCAAGTACACTTTAATGGCTTGAGAGCAGGCAGAACACTCATCATGGTGTATCACCATCCACGCCATCTGTGGCTGAAATGAAGCCGCTGTGAGTCGAGAAGCAGGTGAAGGTGAAACGTTTAATAAAACAACAACCAAGTAGCAAGCCAACATAACAGAAGAGGAATACATGAACACAGGGATAATACCAACTGAGGAAGGAACAAAGGGAGGTAACCTATAAAGGGGAGGTAATCAGGTCCAGGTGTGAATTATGATGATGAGTGCCAGGTGCGCGCAATGATGAATCCCAGGACCGGTGGTTAGTATTCCAGTCGCCAGCCGGAGGCGAGGAGCCAAGAGTTGACGTGACAGTGGCTTCGTAGTAGGACTCAGTCACTGGACTAGCTAGCTAGCTACTCTTCCCTACTACCAAAATGCAGCACCCACAAGGTGCCAGAAACCACACCACACAATAGTAATTCAGGAGTAGCCTTATAACTTATTCCATACGGTAATAGTCATCTGTCATCTCTTTCCACCTCTACCTTCAGGCTTCTCTCCATCCTCAACCTCCGGACAGTTGGCATAATCAAATCAAAACATTGCTCGCCAGCTAACTTCTGTCTTGAAAACGTGCTGGATTCAAATTATTCAGACTATAATAACAAGCTAAATAAATAGCTAATTAGTTACACAAAAACGTTTGTAAGGGAAAATGCTATACGACCTCACGGTGCCATGGCAACCACAGAACTCATTACGCTCCTCCTCTCTGGTGGATTGATCCACAATTTAACGCAATTAATAAATGCCATACACTATATGCTATCGGAAAAATAATAACTTGGCTGTGTTTGTGAAGGTCTTAGATAACGTTAGAATATTGAACAAATATATATTTCAAATAACAAAATAGCATTTTCATTAATTTATGTTATTGAGGCTTGAGTGGACAGTAGGCAGACCTTCCAATCAACATTTGAGTCACGTCATATAATTAGCAGCTCTGTGTGGGGCATCCGAACCACACATCATTCCAGATACACGCACCTGGGCTGGTGGGGCTAATCTCAACTGACGCACACCACCACTGGGACTGGCTGAGAAGGACGTCAACCTCTATCCTCCTCTGGTAGCACCTTACACTGGACCAACACTAGACTGTGAATGAGTCTCAGATGGGGTGCCTTTACTATTCCCAATAGGGTGCCATTTCAGACAGGGCCCTGGTCAAAAGTAGTGCACTGTACAGGGAACCAATCACATCCCTGTATTGGTCCAAGGGAGGGTGATCCAAGGATGAATAAATCTATATTTTGAGGGCGCCAATGTTACGTACAACTTCAACGTGGCTGTGCTTTGTATGTGGACCAAACAACCTTCTCTCAGATCCAGCCATTTGTTTTGTTCTCCACTCGAGGCTGGTTATTGTTGGACATCTAGTCTAAGATTATTACTGCTGAATATAGCATTGAAGGACACAATCGATATACATTTGAATCAATAGCCAAACATACGGACAGGGTAGATGCTGTGTTCCCAGCTACAGGTGTTACTGGTGGCTCTGCTTCAGTGTTGCTAGCGAGGGTCAGCATCACTCCACACAGAGATGTGCTAAATGTACTACAGAGAGCAGACACAACCAAGGACAAGGTGAGTGGCTGACTAACTTGTGTCAATAGCCTCCTTTATACCTAGTTCTTACAGGAGTCCTTTGTCCAGATCTTCTCCACATTCTGATAGTGCCCACATTGTAGCCATTCCAACAACACAGTGGTAAAATGTGTCTCATCCATCCAGTATGTCTGCATTGTGAACAAATGTCCCTGTCCCTCCCTGCATTCAAATAATTTGGCATTCTTTCAAAGCAATAATTATTTTAAAGCAAAATATTGATGCCAAAACTCAGTTTCATTCTCAAAATCCATCTACACTTGTAACATTTCCAGATACAATGGGTGCCTACTTCCTTAAGGCGTTCAGGAAGATCTGGTCACGATCAGATAACTTATTTTGGAAGTCCACATGTTAGCGCACCTCAACATCACCAAGCAGCCCCTTTCCATGTTGGATCATTTAATTAAACTTCTTTAGGATTGGTGGGTCCCCTGCAGGACGGTTGAACTAACATCATGCTAATCGCATTAGCCTGAAGTTGTAAATAACAAGAACATTTCCCAGTACATAGACATATCGGAGATTGGTCGAAAGATAACATTCTTGTTAATCTAACTGCACGGTCCAATTTGTTGTAGCTATTAGTGACAGAATAAAATGCTATTGTTTGTGCACAGTTTTAAACATGAAAAGTTGAAAATACACATTTGGGCAGTCTTGATACATTTTGATGCAATGGGTCATTGGATCAGACTTCAACTCTGCACACGGACTGCTGCCATCTAGTGGATGAAATCTAAATTGCACCTGGGACAGTAAATGGCGTTCTCTTGCATTTCAAAGACAGGTCAAAAAGTTCTAACCTTTACCAGATCTAGTGTTAGACTCTCCTAAAATACTTTCACATTTCCACAAACGTCAAAGTATTTCCTTTCAAATGGTACCAGGAAAATGCATATCCTTGCTTCAGGGCCTGAACTAGGCAGTTAGATCTGGGTATCATTTGGGGGGGGTCAAAGGGGTCTGAGCCTTGAGGTTAAAGAGGTATTTATTACAATGTCACAGGTACTGTAAATGACAGCTACTTAATTGGTTGCATTGAAGACCTAGATTGGTTATGCTTGACCTCAAAATCAAATGAACTTAGTTTAATGTTCTACTAAGTACGTCGCCTTTCCATAGGTTGTCATGTGTAATAACACTGAATTGTTTGGGGACTAATAGTGGTTTACCAAAAGACATACACATGGTGTAGTTTAATAAAATATGGTTTATTGTCTTTGATCATACTACAAATCGGCATTAAAGAAATAAAGCTAATCATTCACACACCTACTTCATATGCAAGTCAAATTGTACAAACCTGCTCAGTCCATTCCACTCAGACAAATCATTATTCAGCAGTGGAACATAAAATTAAACAGTTACAAAGTGATGACCATTACCCTCATAATCACATTTACACATCTTAGTGACAATAGCGGTTAAGTGAAAAATGCTGTTCACAGGGACCATATTGTGCTCATTGACCTATACGCTGAGAAGAATCAAATACTGAAACACATGATTCTGGACAAAGAAAACAATATAATTGATTAAGGGTCTTGTAGTCAGAAGAGAAGCTTCAAAACATACTAGCAGTTTTTACATTAAAACAGACAGCGGGATGGAGAATCTCGAGAAATTACAACACAATGTGTGAATAACTACAATGTCACAGAGTTACTTAAACACGGCCAACAAAGCAAACTCCTAAGGCTAAGCTTACACGTGGCAAGCATGGAGATGCCCCTTTCTCAGTAAGACGAGAATACTTCATCGCGCCGCATTCATCTTTATATTAAAGTATCAAATCAACCCAAGTGTTAAAAGGAAAAATATCTAAAAAGCACATCACATATTAAAAGATGGAGTTTGGACTGGTATACAAGTAACATTCTCTGAAATGCAGTACCAGTTGTTTACAAATCACTGTCCTGCGGAATAAAATATCTGTTATGTTCTGACATGTGGTTCAAGATTTAATTATATTGACAGATTACAGAATTTAACATCCAATGAGATCAAAGCAATGACGTCAGTGATCTTGTTCCCTCTAATCAATCTTCCTAAAACTCAATTCACTGCACAACACCCACTAGCTCTGCATTGAAAGGTCTCCAAACACATTCACTCCACAACCAAAAACACCTGTAATATAAATTCAGTCACGGAAATACCTTGCATATGTGCACTTTGAGGCAGTTCAGCTCGGTTATTGACTTCAGTGGTATACAAAATATATGTTCCAATACCTGGACTGGTCAGTTACCCCACAGCCAGGAAGACAGTATTCCTCATTATTCTCAATATCACCTCATTTTCCTACTCAGCCTCAATATCAATATCTCCACAATGTCAATCCCATCGGTGTCTGGCAGGATGGTGTGTGTATGAGGGTGCGCAACATGCAGGAAAGTGTGTGTGAGACAATGTGCAACATGCAGGATAGTGTGAGATAAGCTGTGGTGCAGTCAAAGGTCTGAACAGGGGGTGAAATAGTGCAGCCCTCAGCTTTATTCTTCAGATGCCCGAAGATAAGCCATGAGCTGATAAAAGTGAAGGGGGATGAAGTTGTTCTTCGACACTGATCAAGTCAGTTTAACATCTCCCCCTTGTTGTTAAGGTTCATTCCAGATCTGTTTTTTTATGCCAACTTTTACCCCAGAGCAAGTGAAAGTAATGGAATGGTTGACGGGGGTCATCGGTTAAAGGTCAGAGGTGACTTCCTAGTTGGTTAGCAGTCAGTTGAGATTTTGTCTGAGGGGTTTAGGATGTGCTGGGCGCTGCAGCCCTTACACAAGATGTGACCGTCCAGGGGGTAACAGCATCGCTCCTCACCCTCAGAGGACAGGAGCAGACCACACTCCTGGAGGGGACAAAGAAAATCCACAGGGTCAATCCAGGAACACTGGATTAGGTGCAACTGAGGGGGTCTGTGTACATGGTTAGTGGTTAGTATTCCAGTCGCCAGCCGGAGGCGAGGAGCCAAGAGTTGACGTGACAGTGGCTTCGTAGTAGGACTCAGTCACTGGACTAGCTAGCTAGCTACTCTTCCCTACTACCAAAATGCAGCACCCACAAGGTGCCAGAAACCACACCACACAATAGTAATTCAGGAGTAGCCTTATAACTTATTCCATACGGTAATAGTCATCTGTCATCTCTTTCCACCTCTACCTTCAGGCTTCTCTCCATCCTCAACCTCCGGACAGTTGGCATAATCAAATCAAAACATTGCTCGCCAGCTAACTTCTGTCTTGAAAACGTGCTGGATTCAAATTATTCAGACTATAATAACAAGCTAAATAAATAGCTAATTAGTTACACAAAACGTTTGTAAGGGAAAATGCTATACGACCTCACGGTGCCATGGCAACCACAGAACTCATTACGCTCCTCCTCTCTGGTGGATTGATCCACAATTTAACGCAATTAATAAATGCCATACACTATATGCTATCGGAAAAATAATAACTTGGCTGTGTTTGTGAAGGTCTTAGATAACGTTAGAATATTGAACAAATATATATTTCAAATAACAAAATAGCATTTTCATTAATTTATGTTATTGAGGCTTGAGTGGACAGTAGGCAGACCTTCCAATCAACATTTGAGTCACGTCATATAATTAGCAGCTCTGTGTGGGGCATCCGAACCACACATCATTCCAGATACACGCACCTGGGCTGGTGGGGCTAATCTCAACTGACGCACACCACCACTGGGACTGGCTGAGAAGGACGTCAACCTCTATCCTCCTCTGGTAGCACCTTACACTGGACCAACACTAGACTGTGAATGAGTCTCAGATGGGGTGCCTTTACTATTCCCAATAGGGTGCCATTTCAGACAGGGCCCTGGTCAAAAGTAGTGCACTGTACAGGGAACCAATCACATCCCTGTATTGGTCCAAGGGAGGGTGATCCAAGGATGAATAAATCTATATTTTGAGGGCGCCAATGTTACGTACAACTTCAACGTGGCTGTGCTTTGTATGTGGACCAAACAACCTTCTCTCAGATCCAGCCATTTGTTTTGTTCTCCACTCGAGGCTGGTTATTGTTGGACATCTAGTCTAAGATTATTACTGCTGAATATAGCATTGAAGGACACAATCGATATACATTTGAATCAATAGCCAAACATACGGACAGGGTAGATGCTGTGTTCCCAGCTACAGGTGTTACTGGTGGCTCTGCTTCAGTGTTGCTAGCGAGGGTCAGCATCACTCCACACAGAGATGTGCTAAATGTACTACAGAGAGCAGACACAACCAAGGACAAGGTGAGTGGCTGACTAACTTGTGTCAATAGCCTCCTTTATACCTAGTTCTTACAGGAGTCCTTTGTCCAGATCTTCTCCACATTCTGATAGTGCCCACATTGTAGCCGTTCCAACAACACAGTGGTAAAATGTGTCTCATCCATCCAGTATGTCTGCATTGTGAACAAATGTCCCTGTCCCTCCCTGCATTCAAATAATTTGGCATTCTTTCAAAGCAATAATTATTTTAAAGCAAAATATTGATGCCAAAACTCAGTTTCATTCTCAAAATCCATCTACACTTGTAACATTTCCAGATACAATGGGTGCCTACTTCCTTAAGGCGTTCAGGAAGATCTGGTCACGATCAGATAACTTATTTTGGAAGTCCACATGTTAGCGCACCTCAACATCACCAAGCAGCCCCTTTCCATGTTGGATCATTTAATTAAACTTCTTTAGGATTGGTGGGTCCCCTGCAGGACGGTTGAACTAACATCATGCTAATCGCATTAGCCTGAAGTTGTAAATAACAAGAACATTTCCCAGTACATAGACATATCGGAGATTGGTCGAAAGATAACATTCTTGTTAATCTAACTGCACGGTCCAATTTGTTGTAGCTATTAGTGACAGAATAAAATGCTATTGTTTGTGCACAGTTTTAAACATGAAAAGTTGAAAATACACATTTGGGCAGTCTTGATACATTTTGATGCAATGGGTCATTGGATCAGACTTCAACTCTGCACACGGACTGCTGCCATCTAGTGGATGAAATCTAAATTGCACCTGGGACAGTAAATGGCGTTCTCTTGCATTTCAAAGACGGGTCAAAACGTTCTAACCTTTTACCAGATCTAGTGTTAGACTCTCCTAAAATACTTTCACATTTCCACAAACGTCAAAGTATTTCCTTTCAAATGGTACCAGGAAAATGCATATCCTTGCTTCAGGGCCTGAACTAGGCAGTTAGATCTGGGTATCATTTGGGGGGGGGGGGTCAAAGGGGTCTGAGCCTTGAGGTTAAAGAGGTATTTATTACAATGTCACAGGTACTGTAAATGACAGCTACTTAATTGGTTGCATTGAAGACCTAGATTGGTTATGCTTGACCTCAAAATCAAATGAACTTAGTTTAATGTTCTACTAAGTACGTCGCCTTTCCATAGGTTGTCATGTGTAATAACACTGAATTGTTTGGGGACTAATAGTGGTTTACCAAAAGACATACACATGGTGTAGTTTAATAAAATATGGTTTATTGTCTTTGATCATACTACAAATCGGCATTAAAGAAATAAAGCTAATCATTCACACACCTACTTCATATGCAAGTCAAATTGTACAAACCTGCTCAGTCCATTCCACTCAGACAAATCATTATTCAGCAGTGGAACATAAAATTAAACAGTTACAAAGTGATGACCATTACCCTCATAATCACATTTACACATCTTAGTGACAATAGCGGTTAAGTGAAAATGCTGTTCACAGGGACCATATTGTGCTCATTGACCTAGACGCTGAGAAGAATCAAATACTGAAACACATGATTCTGGACAAAGAAAACAATATAATTGATTAAGGGTCTTGTAGTCAGAAGAGAAGCTTCAAAACATACTAGCAGTTTTTACATTAAAACAGACAGCGGGATGGAGAATCTCGAGAAATTACAACACAATGTGTGAATAACTACAATGTCACAGAGTTACTTAAACACGGCCAACAAAGCAAACTCCTAAGGCTAAGCTTACACGTGGCAAGCATGGAGATGCCCCTTTCTCAGTAAGACGAGAATACTTCATCGCGCCGCATTCATCTTTATATTAAAGTATCAAATCAACCCAAGTGTTAAAAGGAAAAATATCTAAAAGCACATCACATATTAAAAGATGGAGTTTGGACTGGTATACAAGTAACATTCTCTGAAATGCAGTACCAGTTGTTTACAAATCACTGTCCTGCGGAATAAAATATCTGTTATGTTCTGACATGTGGTTCAAGATTTAATTATATTGACAGATTACAGAATTTAACATCCAATGAGATCAAAGCAATGACGTCAGTGATCTTGTTCCCTCTAATCAATCTTCCTAAAAACTCAATTCACTGCACAACACCCACTAGCTCTGCATTGAAAGGTCTCCAAACACATTCACTCCACAACCAAAAACACCTGTAATATAAATTCAGTCACGGAAATACCTTGCATATGTGCACTTTGAGGCAGTTCAGCTCGGTTATTGACTTCAGTGGTATACAAAATATATGTTCCAATACCTGGACTGGTCAGTTACCCCACAGCCAGGAAGACAGTATTCCTCATTATTCTCAATATCACCTCATTTTCCTACTCAGCCTCAATATCAATCTCCACAATGTCAATCCCATCGGTGTCCGGCAGGATGGTGTGTATGAGGGTGCGCAACATGCAGGAAAGTGTGTGTGAGACAATGTGCAACATGCAGGATAGTGTGAGATAAGCTGTGGTGCAGTCAAAGGTCTGAACAGGGGGGGTGAAATAGTGCAGCCCTCAGCTTTATTCTTCAGATGCCCGAAGATAAGCCATGAGCTGATAAAAGTGAAGGGGGATGAAGTTGTTCTTCGACACTGATCAAGTCAGTTTAACATCTCCCCCTTGTTGTTAAGGTTCATTCCAGATCTGTTTTTTTATGCCAACTTTTACCCCAGAGCAAGTGAAAGTAATGGAATGGTTGACGGGGGTCATCGGTTAAAGGTCAGAGGTGACTTCCTAGTTGGTTAGCAGTCAGTTGAGATTTTGTCTGAGGGGTTTAGGATGTGCTGGGCGCTGCAGCCCTTACACAAGATGTGACCGTCCAGGGGGTAACAGCATCGCTCCTCACCCTCAGAGGACAGGAGCAGACCACACTCCTGGAGGGGACAAAGAAAATCCACAGGGTCAATCCAGGAACACTGGATTAGGTGCAACTGAGGGGGTCTGTGTACATTTGATGTGATAGCCTGCCAACATCATTCAACTTGAGTGACCTGTTGAACTAACAGTGACCACTCACCTCACACACATAGCAGTTGACGTGGAAGTTGCGGTCCAGCGCCACTATACTGATTGTCTCATCCTGGCCCGGTCCGGGAATGATGGCCTGGCCACACACTGAGCAGCGAGGGGCAAACTTCCTGTGTAGGACAGGAAGCACCAGTGTCAACACTAAAAATAAACAGATATGAGTCTATTGGACAGACTGTCTAAAACTTAAACTCGTAAAGTGCAATTAAGTTTTAGTCATGAGTATTGGACAGATATCTGATTGTTGTGCTAGTGTTTCAGTTGATTGCCTGCCTAAAGTAAATCAGTGGCGCAGTAGTATAAGGCACTGCTTTTAGGAGTCACTGAAGACCAAGGTTCGAGATCTCAAATCAAATCAAATCTGTGAGGCGGCACACAATTGGCCCAGCATCATCCGGGTTAGGGGAGGGTTTGGCTGGCACGGAGGTCTTTATCCCATAGTGCTCTAACGACTCCTGTGGAAGGCCGGGAGCATGCACGCTGACACGGTCACCAGTTCTACGGTGTTTCCACCGGACACATTGGTGCGGCGTGCTTAAAGGTTAAGCGAGCAGTGTGTCAAGAAGCCACGCGGCTTGGAAGGGTCGTGTTTCGGAGGAAGCACGGCTCTCGCCTATCCCGAGACAGTATGGGAGTTGCAGTGATGGGACAAGACTAACTGCCAATTGGATATCATGAAAATAGGGGTAAAAAATTAGTCAGTATCTGCCACAGAGTACCGTCAGTGTGTTCTCTGTGTTTCTGACCTGTGGAAGTCGTCTATACAGTGGATCTGATAGGTGGCGTCCACAGTGAAGGGCACACCGTCCAGGCAGCAGCCACACACAACACAGTTGAAGCAGCGCGGGTGGTAGGCATTGCCCATGGACCACAGGACACGGTCCAGGATGGGCTTGGAGCACATGCAGCAGCGCTCTAGGATACTCTGAGGGGGGAGGGAGAGGAGCAGCACACGTTCAGACAGAATAGTGAGAATGAAAATCCAATAGATAAGGATATGGAGAGATGTGGCAATCAACTGATTAATTGAGAGAACACTACTAAAAGGAAGTGTAGAACAAAAGAGGGAGAAAACTTCACAATACAAAAAGAGGACAGTCAGTGACATCCACTCACAATGTAACAGCTCCTGCAGTGGCTCTGCTTGTCAATAGCGTAGAACGGTTGCCCCCGGAGATGAGCCTGGCAGGTGACACAGGTGAAACAATCCACATGAAACACCTGCTCCATGGTGATACAGTCGCTGCCGTCGTCAAGGACTTTGTCGCCGCAACGTGCACAGCAACCTGGAAGTGTGGAGGGAAAGGGGAGAAGCGAGGAGACAAATGAGAGGGAAATATTGTGGAATTCAACTCTCAATTCAATTTCTCCCAAGGGGAAATGATGTAAATAACAGTCCAGACAACAAAGGACATACAATTTTATTAGAAAGAAATCGGAACATACCAAAGTCTTCCTCTGTCGGGGGATGAGTCATGTCATACACAAACTTCTTAGTGGGCTGGCCCAACTCTTCCTCTGGCCTCGGAGCTGCTGTCCCCTGCTGGACAAATATTAATATTTTCCAGAAAAATCATAGAGATTTTACTTTCCCATTTAGATCTGTGAAACCAAGAGACTGGAGAGACAAGTATTCAAAAAGGACCATAGTTTACCTTAAAAAAAAAAAAAAAAGACACCACAAACATTAGATGTCTGAACTCCAGACACTCACCTTGCTGGGCTTATAGGCGGAGCTTGGTGCCGAGCCTGACTGGTGAGTTTCTGTGACTCCATTGGATGTGGGGCACTGGGTAGCTCTCCCTCCAAACCCTGCGGCACTCCCCTTGTAACCCCTCTCAGAGTGCAGCTCCTGGACTTGGGATGCAGGGTGGCGAGGGAACCAGCCCTGGGGGCCAGTCGGATTCCTGGGCGGGGACCACAATGCATGTTGGCGGTGTGGGGGAGGAGTGTAAGCCTGCCCAGCTTGCCTACCAGTCTGGAAGTAGGTGACAGTTTGGGCTGTTTTGACCTGAAGACTGAACCTTGGGCCAGTATGGGTGGAGGCGGTATTGTAGGAGGCAGGGAAAGGCTGGGGGTAGGATTTGGAGACCTTGGTGTCATTTTCATCTGGCTGGGGGAAGTACTGGAGACCCTGGTGGGGATCACTGGGGTTCGGGGGTATAGAATGGTCTGTGGACTGAGGTGGGAAACCCATAAACGGCTCTCCCCGAGATGGGGCTCCTGGCTGGGCTGAAGGTCTGTAGTGGTCCCCCAAGATGTATTTGTTGTAAGGCACATTGTGGTACAGCTGCAAAATAATGGATAATCATTTTATGCATTCCTTACAATATAACTAACCAAGGCATAAATATCCAGAGGACCCAGTGAAACACTTTCAGACAGATATGAAAATACACTAAGTCACATGTTTATGTTTTGGAGGAATCGTTTACTCCACAGTCCAATGTAGTCAGTCAGGTAGCCTACCTGTGTGCCGTTTAGTGTATGGCTGTCCTGATCAGCCAGCATGCAGGTGAGTGAGTCTGTCTCCGCATCACTGCTGGAGTGGTGTCTAATCAGCTTCTCAGGAGTTTCCCAGTGCTGGGAAAAAGAAAAAAAATGGGTGCCTTCATAAATAATGTCAGAACAGGAGGAGATGGATAGGTAGAGGAAGTGTAGTAATGCGTTTATCCCAATACATTTTTATTTGAATATTCTGAGCCATTTCAGACTTCATAACAAAATTACATTACCACAAATCTTTGCCTGGAAACTACCCTAAACACCAGAGAACTGGACCAAGACAGTGAGAATTCCAGGCTACAGAAACAATTACAACCTACCATCAGCTGGTAGCGGTCCATGTGAAGGTTCAAGGATTGGTCTTCGTCGAGACCTTGGGGAAGTGGTTGGTAGTAGTGGTCATTAGAGTTAAGGTGAAACCCTGGGTCCTCTTGGTGGTGGTGCTGCATGGGCCCAGCTGTAGAACACATACAAAACAGTGCACTTTACATTTACAAACAAGACTTAAAAACCACAGGGTACACACTTAACATTAATCACATGACAAACATTTTATTTACATCAAGAACTAATCACCAAAGCTGTTGATGTACTCAGTATTGTGTCAGGTCCAACACTCTACTCCAAGGCTTGAGCTACAGAATAACGGACTTCTGATTTTCACAATAGTCCATCACAAGATCTCATTATAGCAAGGTTTCACACAAGACAAGCCCAGTGTAATGTAAGGCCCACCACTGTGTTCTTACCTGTGGGACTAGTAGCCAAGTACCTAGTGGCCATTCCTCCTCCTCCGTTCTGGTCATAGACCACATACTTGGGCCGGGTGTCCGAGGAGACCTTCTTGGGCGGCTGTCTGTACACGGCTGGTCCAGAGTCGGACATCTGGGGGACGGGTCTCTCCGGGCTACCAGGAGTCTTCGGGGGAAGCCAGTTAGGACCAGACATGTCAGGGTTCTGAAAAAAAAAAAAGTGTTGTCATGATTAAACAGTTACACTATAACAAAACACTCACATGTTGGTATTAATAAGATTCTCATAATACATTTTTAAAAAGATGCACTAATATTTTGTCAAGAAGAATTCCTGTCACTGGCACAAAAACATACTTGCTGATTGCATATTTAGGTCACAGGTAAGCACTGGAAATCCAAAGATGCTTCAACCTGGATTTCTTATGTCAACTCACATACACAGTTAAACAACAGGCTTATAGTTGAGAAGTAGCAATAAGACAGCGACACTCCCAACCATCAGGGAATTCCAGCAGACAGAGACAAAAGAGTATACCACAAAGCAGGTTCAATGAGTTAAGCAGCTAACTTGCCTAAATAGTCAGAATGGTTATTCTTTGGAAAGAACCTTGAAATGGGTAATGGGCTGATGCTGAGCTTCCCTGGGTGCAAGTTTTTATTTATGCCCTAGCATTACACAGCTGATACAAATAATCAAAGCTTGATGAGTCAGTTATTGGAATCAGCTGTGTAGTGCTAGGGCAAAAGCCAAAACATTCACCTGGGGGCGGGGCATGACCGTGTTTGGGAAACCCTGGTCAATTGACTGAATAACCGAAACAACATATCTAAGTTTAACTTCCTTAATGAACCAGACATTTCTGGTTGTTTATCAAAGTTAGCTAGCTCATTGAGCCAGCTATGCAGTATACCACTATGTTCCACAGAGTGAACCAACACACACACTCAAAAAACACACACAATCCCACAAGTGCGAGATCTATGGCTTGTCCCACAAGGACAAAGGATGCATGTTAGAACCAGGTATAAAACAGGGAAAGTGTGTATATTGTTTTTATTCATTCTTGAAAGATTCTGTAATATTGTCAACTCAAAAGTGATACCATTTCAAGAGGACTGGTCAGATTAAATGACCATAACTTGTACTTGTTAAATGCTTCTAATGTCTTGGTCCTTGAATAACTGACAGAAGTGGTCCCATGAAAACCCATCATGTTATGGAGTCTAGCAACAAAGAAGATCAAATATACATGGCCATATCCATGGTGCCAGTCAGGTAGTGGTTTCTGTAGTTGTATTTTATTCTATTGTACTGTACTCTACAGGACCTCTCACACATCCTCCTGCTGAAGATGTTGGACCTGATGGCCACAGCAGCGGGGGAGAACGAGGTACTACCAGACCTGGAGGAGGCACTCGGGGTGAGGTCGGAGGTGGTGCGCCAGCTACCCCTCAACCAACGGGAACGCAAGGCAGGATGCCGGAACTTCTATTGGAAGACCTTCACATCATGTTAGCCCACCTCCTCACCAAGCAGCCCCTCTTCTTCCAGTTGGATCATTTAAAGACCCATTTCTTACAATGTCACACAGGTACTGTAAATGACAACTACTTATTTTTTTTGCATTGTTTAAGACCTAGAATGTTGGTTATGCTTGACCTCAAAATCAAATAAACTTCAGAGAACATTAAACTAAGTATGGTGCCTTTCCATAGGTTGCCATGTGTAATAATACTGAATAGGTTGGGGTCTAGTACAGCGGTCTAGCAAAATACATACACATGGTGTAGTTTGATGAAAAAAAGGATGGTTTATTGTCTATGTAGTATGATCAATTGGCATTTAAGACAAAAAAAAGCTAATCATTCACACACCTACTTCTAACTTGAGTCAAATTGTACAAACCACCTGCTCGGTCTATTCCTCTCATGGACAAATATCATTATTCTGCAGTACTTATCAATAGGATGCTGTGGAACAAAATTACAGTGAAAAAAAAATAAATAAGTGAAAAATGCAACTTGTAGGGCTCAAAACAAGGACCTTCGTATCATTGTGCTCATTGACCTTTACTCTTAGAAGAATCAAATACTGAAACAAAACATGATTCTGGACAAAGAAAACAATATAATTGATATTTTAAAGGGTCTTGTAGTCAGAAGGGAAGCTTCAAAACCCATCAAATCATACTAGCAGTTTTTACATTATTAAAAACAGATGACAGCGGGATGAAGAATCTATAAGACACTTTCAACACAATGTGTGAATAATTCAAATGTCAGAATTACTCAAACATGGCCGATAGTGCTTTGACGGGGATTAGCAGCACAAATCATACTCCTAAGGCTAATCTTAAACAAAAACCCATAATGAACACAAGAGGATATTCTCAGCCCACGTGGCCAGTATAGAGAACCCGGTTTCTCAGTAAGACAATGGCAAGCATACTTCATTGTGCCTCATTCATCATTGCAAAGTATCAAATCAACCCAAATGTTAAAGGAAAAATATTTTAAAAGCGCATTCACATTTTAAAAGAGGGGGTTTGAACTGCAGTACCAATTATCATTATGCAAATAACTGTCCTATGGAATAAAATATTATGTTATGACATGTGGTGCCAGATATCATATGAAAGCCTGCATAAGGGCTCTCGAGTGGTGCAGCAGTCTAATGCACTGTGTAAGAGGCGTCACTACAGTCCCTGGTTCGTTTTCAGGCTGTATCACATCCGGCTGTGATTGGGAGTCCCATAGGGCAGCGCACAATTGGCCCAGCGTCATCCAGGTTCGGCTGGGGTAGGCAGTCATTCTAAATTAGTGTGGTTAACAGAGTTACCTAGTAAAATTGAAACGGTTGCATTTAAAATCAAAACTATTAACATCAAAGCACTAACTTCAGTGATCTCGTTCTCTAACCAATCTTTCCTACCATATATTTTCTAAAAACTCTTCACTGCACAACACTGACTACACCCACTTGGTCTCCAAACACATTCACTCCACAACCAAAACCACCTGCAATATAAACTCAGGTCACAGAAATACCTTGCATATGTGCACTTTGCTTATGAGGCAGATCAGCACGGTTATTAACTTTAGTGGTATACAAAATATATGTTCCATTATCTGGACTGTTACCCAACAGCCAGGATGACATTGTATTCCTCATTATCCTCTTCCTCAATATCACCTCTTTTCTACTTATGATCCTCCACATCGTGAATATCTATCAATCTTTATTTTCCATGGAGCTCCTTCCATGTCCCACCTGGGTCTGGCAGGATGGCATGTGAGAGACAGTGTGCAACATGTAGGATAGTGCGTGAGAGACAGTGTGCAACATGTAGGATAGTGCGTGACAGACAGTGTGCAACATGTAGGATAGTGCGTGACAAACAGTGTGCAACATGTAGGATAGTGCGTGACAGACAGTGTGCAACATGCAGGATAGTATGTGACAGACAGTGTGCAACATGCAGGATAGTGCATGACAGACAGTGTGCAACATGTAGGATAGTGCGTGACAGACAGTGTGCAACATGCAGGATAGTGTGTGAGATGAGCAATGGTGGAGTCAAGGGTTTGGGGTAGTGCAGCCCCTGCTGCCTGCAGGTCAGGGGCTCTATACAGTACTGCTATGGGACTGAGGGGTAGGGGATAGGGTGTGGTGGAAAAGGAGCAGGGGGTCGAGAAATATATATATATAGGTGATAGTGTAAAGCAGAGGATACGGAAAGGGATAAGGGTCAAACTATTTGTCAATCCATGTTTCAATACCCTGTCTTGAACCTGTACAAATAAACCTGGTCAAGGGAAATTAAATAATGACTTCATATTGAAGACTGTCAGATTGAGGTTCAATAGAGGTTCAATAGTCGGCCAACTACTACTGATTCCTCAGCTTTGGGCATCTGAAGTATAAAGAAAGGCTATGAGAGGATAAAAGTGAAGGGGGATGAAGTTGCCCTTCGACACTGATCTCAAGTCAGATTAACATTTCCACCTTGTGGTTAAGGTCATGAATAAGAGTAGTATAACTGATTTAAGATCTATTACTTAGGGCAACTTCTAACGCAGTGCAGATTAAAATAATGGAAGAGTCATTGGTTAAAAAGTCAGGTGACTTCCTAGTTGGTTATCAGTCAGTGGAGATTTTTGGGTGAGGGGATCTGGATGTGCCGGGCGCTGCAGCCCTGACATAGGATGTGACCATCCAGGAGGTAACAGACTCGCTCCTCACCCTCAGAGGACAGGAGCAGACCACACTCCTGGAGGGGACAGAGAAAACAAGGTCAATCCAGGAACACTGGATTAGGATCAACTGAGGAGGCTGTGTACATTTGATGTGATGGCCTGCCAAACTGAACATCACTCAAGTTGAATGACCTATTCTAGTAACACAGTGACCACTCACCTCACACCCATAGCAGTTGACGTGGAAGCTGCGGCCCAGCGCCACTATACTGACCGCCGCATCCTGGCCCGGCTCAGGCACGATGACATTGCGACACACTGAGCAGCGAGGGGAAAACTTCCTGTGTGGGACAGGAAGCACCAGCGTCAACAATAACAGAGCTCAGAGGGTGGAAAACTAACAACTATCAGATATAATAATCTGTCCAATAGACATGTGTAAAACTTTAAATCTCAAAGTGTAATTCAGAAATTAATTGATCAAGTAATCTCTGAATTACACTTTACGAGTTTAAGTTTTAGACATGGGTCTATTGGACAGATTATTATCTGATTGTTGTGCTAGTGTTCCATTTGATTACATTCCTAATGTACAGTCAGTGGTCTCCTGAGTGGAGCAGCAGTCTAAGGCACTGCTTGAGGCGTCACTAAAACTAGGGTTCGAGACCAGAGAGGTGGAGCACAATTGGCCCAGCGTCGTCCGGGTTAGGGGAGGGTTTGGCTGGCACGGATGTCCTTATCCCACCGCGCTCTAACGACTCCAGCAGCAGGCTGGGAGCATGCACGCTGACACCGTCGCCAGTTCTACAGTGTTTCCTCCGACACATTGGTGCGGCGGGCATCCGGAATACATGAGCAGTGTGTCAAGAAGCAGTGCGGCTCGGCAGGGTCATGTTCCGGATGACGCACTCGTCGCCTCTCCCGAGACAGTTTAGGAGTTGCAGCGATATGACAAGACTAACTACCAATTGGATATTGTGAAATTGAGGGTAAAAAAATAAAATAAAATAAAAAAAAGTAAAGTCAGTATCTGGCACTGAGTGTGGTCTATCCGTGTTGCTGACCTGTAGAAGTCTGCCATGCAGTGGATCTGATAGGTGGCGTCCACTGTGAAGGGCACACCATCCAGGGAGCAGCCACACGCCACGCAGTTGAAGCAGCGCGCATGGTAGGCCTTGCCCATGGACCGCAGGACACGGTCCAGGATGGGCTTGGAGCACATAAAGCAGCGCTCTAGGATACTCTGAGGGGGAGGGAGAGGAGCAGCACAGGTTCAGACAGAATAGTGCGAGTGAGAATCCAATAGCTACAGATATAGATGGCAAGAAAGATAAAAAAAGGAGATCAACTGATGAATTGAGAATACTGCTTAAAAAGAAATGTAGAACAAAAGAGGGAGAAGAGCCTTCTCAATACATAAAGAGAACAGTCAGTGACAGCCACTCACAATATAACAGCTCTCGCAGTAGCTCTGCTTGCCTAGGGCGTAGAACGTTTTCCCCCGGAGACGAGTGTGGCAGGTGATGCAAGTTATACACTCCAGGTGGAACACCTGCTCCATGGCGATACAGCCGCTACCGTCGCCAAGGACGTTGTTGCCGCAACGTGCACAGCGACCTGGTAGTATGGATGGAAAGGGGAGAAGACATAAGGCAAATGGGAGGGACATATTGTGACATTGAAATTAACTGTCACAAAAGGGGAAATGTAAATAACAGTCCAGTCAACACAAAGGACATACAATTCTATGAGAAAGAAATCAGAACTTACCAAAGTCTTCCTCTGTCGGGGGATGATTCATGTCATACACAAACTTCTTAGTGAGCTGGACCAACTCCTCCTCTGGCCTCGGCGCTGCTGTCCCCTGCTGGACAAATATATGAACATTTTCCAGAAAAGTCAGCATAGAGATTTTACTTTCCCCATTTCGATCAGTGAAACCAAGAGACTGAAGATACAAGTATTCAACAAGGACCATCGTTTACCTTAAGAGGCTCCAAAAACCGTAGACGTTTACATTGATGGAAGCATCTTGCTGCAAAATTAAGCGTATCCGCCCGTAAAGGAAAGAAAGAATAAAAAAAACTCCAGACACTCACCTTACTGGGCTGATAGGCGGAGCTTGGTGCTGAGCCTGACCCTGATTGATGAGTCTCTGGGCCTCTATTGGACATGGGCCACCGGATGACTCTCCCTCCAGACCCGGCGACCCTCTCCTTGTAACCCCTCTCAGAGTGCAGCTCCTGGACTTGGGATGCAGGGTGGGGAGGGTACCAGCCCTGGGGGCCAGTCTGATTCTTGGGTGGGGACCGCAACGCGTGCTGGCGGGGTGAGGGAGGGGTGTAAGCATGCTCGGCTTGCCTACCAGTCTGGGAGTAGGTGACAGGCTGGGCTGTTTTGACCTGGACACTGAACCTTGGGCCAGTAAGGGCGGTAGTGTAGGAGGCGGGGACAGGCTGGGGGTACCGTTTGGAGACCTGGGCATCGGTGTCGTGTGGCTGGGGGAAGTACTGGAGACCCTGGTGGGGATCACTGGGGTATGGGGGTGTACGACGGTACTGGGGTTGGGGGTGAGAGGGGAAACCCATGGACGGCCTGCCCTGAGCGGATGCTCCTGGCTGGGCTGAGGCTTTGTAGCGATCCCCTGAGATGTGGTCGTTGTCATTAAGCTACGAAAGAATGGAAAGGGACCATAAATATATATTTTATTATGCATTCCTTACAATGCAACTAATAACCGAGTCCTAAATATCCACAGGAGCCAGGAACACTTTCAGACAGACATGAAAACAATAAACAATGTCAAAGGTTTCTGTATTTAGATTCAGAAGAATCCTTTATTCCTCACAGTCCCATGTAGTCAGTCGGGTGCCCTACCTGTGCGCTGTTTTGTGGATGGCTGTCCAGATCGGCCAGCATGCATGTGAGCGAGTCAATCTCTGCATCACTGCTGGAGTGGTGTCCAATCAGCTTCTTAGGAGGTCCCGGGTGCTTTAAAAAATGTAACAGGATCACATAATAAAGATTTGTGCCTTTATAAAATGTCACAACAGAAAAAGATGGATAGGTAGAAAATGTATAAATGTGAAAATGTGTCCCAATACATTTTAGTATTGGACATTATGAGCAATATCTGGCTTCATAACAATATTACATTACTACAAATCTTTGCCTAGAAACTCAAATAAACACTATGGTGAAATGGACCAATAATCAGTGGGAATTCCAGGATACAGATGCAATTACAACCTACCATCAGCTGGTAGCGGTCCATGTGAGGGTTCAAGGATTGGTCTTCTTCAAGCCCTTGGGGAGGTGGTTGGTAGTAGTGGTCAATAGATTTAGAGTGAAACCCTGGGTCCTCTTTGTGGTGGTGCTGCATGGGCCCAGCTGTAGAACACATACAAAACAGTGCACTTTACATTTACAAACAAGACTTAATAACCACAAGATACCCACTTAACATTAATCACATGAAACATTTATTCGCATCAAGATGTTTATTTACATCAAGTGCTAATCACCAAAGGTGTTGATGTACTCAGTAGTGTGTCAGGACCAACGCTCTACTCCAAGGCTTGAGCTCCAGAATAACGGACTTTGATTTTCACAATAGTCCATCACAAGTTAATTATAGCAAGGTTTCACACAAGACAATCCCAGTGTAATGTAAGGCCCACCATGTTCTTACCTGTGGATCTTGTAGCCAAGTACCTAGTGGCCATTCCGCCTCCTCCTCTGTTCTTGTCATGGATCACATACTTGGGCCGGGCGTCCGAGGAGACCTTCTTGGGCGGCTGTCTGTACACGGCTGGTCCAGAGTCGGACATCTGGGGGACGGGTCTCTCCGGGCTACCCAGAGTCTTTGGAGGCGGCCAGGTAGGACCAGACATGTCAGGGTTCTGAAAAAAAGGTTGTTGTGATTAAACTGTTACACTTTAAAACAATAACAAAACACTTGAGTGTTGGTATTAATCAGGTTCTTATAATAAAAAGAAAACAGCTGGACTGTCCTATTTTGGCAAGAAGATTTGTCACTGCCACACCAACTTGCTGTTTGCATATTTGTCACAGGTAATCACTGGAACCCAGAGATGCTTCAACCTGGATTTCTTATGTCACACATTAGCAGTTTAACAATAGACTTATATTTGAGAAGCAGGAAGACAGCTCCATTCCCAACCATAAGGTAATTCCAGCAGACAGAGACAAAAGAGGGATATACTAGAAAGCAGGATCAATGAGTTTGCCAGCTAACTTGCCCAAATAGTCAGAAACAAACTTTTAAAAGGTATGGCCTGATTCAGGGCTTCCCAAACTCTGTCCTGAGGCCCCCTGGATGCACTTTTTTCTTTTTGCCCTAGCAATACACAGCTGATTCAAATAATCAAACCTTGATGAGTCAGTTATTTGAATCAGCTGTGTTGTGCTAGGGCAAAAGCCAAAACATTCACCTGGGGAGGGAGCCAGGACTGAGTTTGGGAAACCCTGGTCTATTTGACTTAACAACCGAAAAAAAACTTCTAATTTTCTTAATGAACCAGAAAATATACAGTTATTTCTGGTTGTTTATCAAAGTTAGCTGGCTAACTCATTGATCCAGCTATGTAGTATATCACTCTGTTCCACAGAGTGCGCCAACACACACACTCAAAAAACAAAATCCCACAGGTGAGAGACTTATGGCTTGTCCCACTATTACCCATGGGTCTGTATCCACTACAATAGTTATTGTCTCTGACGTTTACGATCAACTCTAAATGATCCCAAATGAAGTTGTATCGTATATGAAGGCATTGTGAGATGTTAAGTCTTTCAGTCTGACAAACCTGCTGTTGGTAGCAGCAGGCTAAACATTTTAAAGGTGTATATGGTTTTCCTATAATTCATGAGCAAATGTAGCCTAACAATGGTTATTTTGACACTGTCAGCTGCTGTTCACATTGTTTCCTTTTGGAGATAGAGGAACAAGATCAAGTAATATAGTCTATAATAAACAAAATTAATCTTGTCAAATCAAATTGTATTTGTCACATGCGCCGAATACAACAGGTGTAATAGACCTTACAGTGAAATGCTTACTTACAAGCCCTTAATTTAACCAACAATGCAGTTAAGAAAATAGCTATGAAAAAAAGGTAAGAGATAAGATTAACAAATAATTAAAGAGCAGCAGTAAATTACAATATCGGGGCTATATACAGGGGTTACCGGTAGATAGTCAATGTGTGGGGGCACCGGTGTCGATGTAATTGAGGTAATAAGTACATGTAGGTAGATTTATTAATGTGACTATGCATAGATAATAGAGTAGCAGCAGCGTAGAAGAGGGGGGGGTGGGGAAATGCAAATAGTCTTGGGAGCTCTTTCATTAGCTGATCTTATGGCTTAGGGGATAGGAGCTGTTTAGAAGCCTCTTGGACCTAGACTTGGTGCTCCGGTACCACTTGCAGTGCGGTAGCAGACAGAACAGTCTATGACTAGGGTTGCTGAAGTCTGACCATTTTTAGGGCAGTCCTATGACACCACCTGGTATAGATGTCCTGGATGGCAGGAAGCTTGGCCCCGGTGATGTACTGGGCCGTACGCCCTACCCAGTAGTGCCTTGCGGTCGGAGGCCGAGCAGTTGCCACACCAGGCAGGGGTGCAACCTGTCAGAATGCTTGATGGTGCAGCTGTAAAACCTTTTGAGGATCTAAGGACCCATGCCAAATCTTTTCAGTCTTCTGAGGGGGAATATGTATTGTCGTGCCCTTTTCACAACTGTCTTGATGTGCTTGGACCATGTTAGTTTGTTGGTGATGTGGACGCCAAGGAACTTGAAGCTCTCAACCTGCTTCACTACAGCCCCGTCGATGAGAATGGGGGCATCCTCAGTCCTTTTCCTGTAGTCCACAATTATCACCTTTGTCTTGATCACATTGAGGGAGAGGTTGTTGTCCTTGCACCAGACGGTCAGGTCTCTGACCTCCTCCATATAGGCTGTCTCATCATTGTCGGTGATCAGGCCTAACACTGTGTCATCGGCAAACATAATGATGGTGTTGGAGTCGTACCTGGCCGTGCAGTCATGCGTGAACATGGAGTACAGGAGGGGACTGAGCACTCAGCCCCGAGGGGCACCAATGTTGAGGGGCACCAATGTTGAGGATCAGCGTGGTGGATGTGGTGTCCCCTACCCTTACCACCTGGGAGCGGCCCGTCAGGAAGTTCAGGATCCAGATGCAGAGGGAGGTGTTTAGTCCCAGGGTCCTTATCTTGGTGTTGAGCTTTGAGGGCACTATGGTGTTGAACGCTGAGCTGTAGTCAATGAATAGCATTCTCACATAGGTGTTCCTTATGTCCATGTGTGAAAGGGCAGTGTTGAGTGCAATACAGATTGCATCATCTGTGGATCTGTTGGTGCGGTATGCAAATTGGAGTGGGTCTAGGGTTTCTGGGATAATGGTGTTGATGTGAGCCATGACCAGCCTTTCAAAGAATTTCACGGATACAGACGTGCTACGGGCACTATGTTGGTCTGCTTGAAACATGTTGGTATTACAGACTCAGACAGGGAGAGGTTGAAAATGTCAGTGAACGCACTTGCCAGGTTGTCACCTCATGCGCGGAGTACACATCCTGGTAATCCATCTTGCCCTGCAGCCTTGTGAATGTTGACCTGTTTAAAGGTCTTACTCACATCGGCTGCGGAGAGCGTGATCACACAGTTGTCCCGAACAGCTGATGCTCTCATGCAGTGTTATTTGCCTCGAAGCGAGCATAGAAGTTTTTAGCTTGTCTGATAGGCTCGTGTCACTGGGCAGCTCTCGGCTGTGCTTCCCTTTGTAGACTGATAGTTTGCTAGTCCTGACACATCCGACAAGCATCAGAGCTTGTGAAATACAATTTGATCTTAGTCCTGTATTGACGCTATGCCTGTTTGATAGTTCGTTGGAGGGCATTGCAGAATATCTTTTAAGCTTCCCGGGAACTTTGAAAGCGGCAGCTCTACGCTTTAGCCCAGTGTGAATGTTGCATGTAATCCATGGCTTCTGGTTGGGGTATGTACATAGTCACTGCGGGTACGACGTCCCAGATGCAGTGACTGATGTGGTGTATTCCTCAATGCCATCGGAAGAATCCCGGAACATGTTCCAGTCTGATCGATAAACAGTCCTGTAGATTAGCATCTGCTTCATCAGACCACTTTTTTTTATAGACAGACACTGGTGCTCCTGATTAAATTGTTGCTTGTCAGCAGGAATCAGGAGGACAGAAGCAGGAATCAGGAGGACAGAATTCCTTACAATGCAACTAATAACCGAGGCCTAAATATCCACAGGAGGCAGGAACACTTTCAGACAGATATGAAAACAATAAACAACTTCAACGGTTTCTGTATTAAGATTCAGAAGAATCCTTTATTCCTCACAGTCCCATGTAGTCAGTCGGGTGCCCTACCTGTGCTCTGTTTTGTGGATGGCTGTCCAGATCGGCCAGCATGCATGTGAGCGAGTCAATCTCTGCATCACTGCTGGAGTGGTGTCCAATCAACTTCTTAGGAGGTCCCCGGTCCTTTAAAAATTGTAACAGGGTCACATAATAAAAAGGCGTGCCTTTATAAAATGTCACAACAGAAAAATATGGATAGGTAGAAAATGTATCAAATGTGTCCCAATACATTTTAGTATTGGACATTATGAGCAATATCTGGCTTCATAACAATATTACATTACTACAAATCTTTGCCTAGAAACTCAAATAAACACTATGGTGAAATGGACCAATAATCAGTGGGAATTCTAGGATACAGATGCAATTACGCCCTACCATCAGCTGGTAGCGGTCCATGTGAGGGTTCAATGATTGGTCTTCTTTGAGTCTTTGGGGAGGTGGTTGGTAGTAGTGGTCAATAGATTTAGGGTGAAACCCTGGGTCCTCTTGGTGGTGGTGCTGCATGGGCCCAGCTGTAGAACACATACAAAACAGTGCACTTCACATTTACAAACAAGACTTAATAACCACAAGATACACACTTAACATTAATCACATGACAAACATTTATTTACATCAAGATGTTTATTTACATCAAGAACTAATCACCAAAGGTGTTGATGTACTCAGTATTGTGTCAGGTCCAACGCTGTACTACAAGGCTTGAGCTACAGAATAACAGACTTCTGATTTTCACAATAGTCCATCACAAGTTCATTATAGCAAGGTTTCACACAAGACAATCCCAGTGTAATGTAAGGCCCATCACCATGCTCTTACCTGTGGATCTTGTAGCCATGTACCTAGTGGCCATTCCGCCTCCTCTGTTCTGATCATGGATCACATACTTGGGCCGGGCGTCCGAGGAGACCTTCTTGGGCGGCTGTCTGTACACGGCTGGTCCAGAGTCGGACATCTGGGGGACGGGTCTCTCCGGGGCTACCCAGAGTCTTTGGAGGTGGCCAGGTAGGACCAGACATGTCAGGATTCTGAAAAAAAGGTTGTGATTAAACTGTTACAATTTAAAACTATAACAAAACACTTACATGATGGTATTAATCAGGTTCTTATAATAAAAACAAAACAGCTGGACTGTCCTATTTTGGCAAGAAGATTTGTCACTGCCACACCAACTTGCTGTTTGCATATTTGTCACAGGTAAGCACTGGAACCCAGAGATGCTTCAACCTGGATTCTTATGTCACACATTCGCAGTTTAACAATAGACTTATATTTGAGAAGCAGGAAAACAGCTCCATTCCCAACCATAAGGTAATTCCAGCAGACAGAGACAAAAGAGGGATATACTAGAAAGCAGGATCAATGAGTTTGCCAGCTAACTTGCCCAAATTGTCAGAAAGAAACTTTAAAAAGGTATGGCCTGATTCAGGGCTTCCCAAACTCTGTCCTGAGGCCCCCTGGATGCACTTTTTCTTTTTGCCCTAGCAATACACAGCTGATTCAAATAATCAAACCTTGATGAGTCAGTCATTTGAATCAGCTGTGTTGTGCTAGGGCAAAAGCCAAAACATGCACCTGGGGAGGGAGCCAGGACTGAGTTTGGGAAACCCTGGTCTATTTGACTTAACAACTGAAAAAAACCCATCTAATTCAAATTTTCTTAATGAACCAGAAAATCTACAGTTATTGCTGGTTGTTTATCTGGCTAACTCATTGATTAGCTGGCTAACTCATTGATCCAGCTATGTAGTATATCACTCTGTTCCACAGAGTGCGCCAACACACACACACACACACTCAAAAAACAAAATCCCACAGGTGTGAGACTTATGGCTTGTCCCACTATTACCGATGGGTCTGTATCCACTACAATAGTTATTGTCTGTGACGTTTACGATCAACTCTAAATGATCCCAAATGAAGTTGTAGCGTATCGTATATGAAGGCATTGTGAGATGTTAAGTCTTTCAGTCTGACAAACCTGCTTTTGGTAGCAGCAGGCTAAACATTTTAAAGGTGTATATGGTTTTCCTATAATTCATGAGCAAATGTAGCCTAACAATGGTTATTTTGACACTGTCAGCTGCTGTTCACATTGTTTCCTTTTGGAGATAGAGGAACAAGATCAAGTAATATAGTCTATAATAAACAAAAGTAATATTGTCAAATCAAATCAAATTGTATTTCTCACATGCGCCGAATACAACAGGTGTAGTAAACCTTACAGTGAAATGCGTACTTACAAGCCCTTAATTTAAAAGAAAATAGCTATGAAAAAAAGGTAAGAGATAAGAATAACAAATAATTAAAGAGCAGCAGTAAATTACAATATCGGGGCTATATACAGGGGTTACCGGTACATAGTCAATGTGTGGGGGCACCGGTGTCGAGGTAATTGAGGTAATAAGTACATGTAGGTAGATTTATTAAAGTGACTATGCATAGATAATAACAGAGTAGCAGCAGCGTAGAAGAGGGGGGTGGGGAAATGCAAATAGTCTTGGGAGCTCTTTCATTAGCTGATCTTATGGCTTAGGGGATAGGAGCTGTTTAGAAGCCTCTTGGACCTAGACTTGGTGCTCCGGTACCACTTGCAGTGAGGTAGCAGACAGAACAGTCTATGACTAGGGTTGCTGAAGTCTTTGACAATTTTTAGGGCATTCCTATGACACCGCCTGGTATAGATGTCCTGGATGGCAGGAAGCTTGGGCCCGGTGATGTACTGGGCCGTACGCACTACCCAGTAGTGCCTTGCGGTCGGAGACTGAGCAGTTGCCACACCAGGCAGGGGTGCAACCTGTCAGAATGCTTGATGGTGCAGCTGTAAAACCTTTTGAGGATCTAAGGACCCATGCCAAATCTTTTCAGTCTTCTGAGGGGGAATAGGTATTGTCGTGCCCTCTTCACAACTGTCTTGATGTGCTTGGACCATATTAGTTTGTTGGTGATGTGGACGCCAAGGAACTTGAAGCTCTCAAACTGCTTCACTACAGCCCCGTCGATGAGAATGGGGACATCCTCAGTCCTCCTTTTCCTGTAGTCCACAATTATCACCTTTGTCTTGATCACATTGAGGGAGAGGGTGTTGTCCTTGCACCAGATGGTCAGGTCTCTGACCTCCCTATAGACTGTCTCATCATTGTCGGTGATCAGGCCTAACACTGTGTCATCGGCAAACATAATGATGGTGTTGGAGTCGTACCTGGCCGTGCAGTCATGCGTGAACATGGAGTACAGGAGGGGACTGAGCACTCAGCCCCGAGGGGCACCAATGTTGAGGATCAGGGTGGTGGATGTGGTGTCCCCTACCCTTACCACCTGGGGGCGGCCTGTCAGGAGGTTCAGGATCCAGATGCAGAGGGAGGTGTTTAGTCCCAGGTTCCTTAGCTTAGTGATGAGCTTTGAGGGCACTATGGTGTTGAACGCTGAGCTGTAGTCAATGAGTAGCATTCTCACATACTGTAGGTGTTCCTTTTGTCCAGGTGGGAAGGGGCAGTGTGGAGTGCAATAGAGATTGCATCATCTGTGGATCTGTTGGTGTGGTATGCAAATTGGAGTGGGTCTAGGGTTTCTGGGATAATGGTGTTGATGTGAGCCATGACCAGCCTTTCAAAGAATTTCACGGATACAGACGTGCTACGGGCACTATGTTGGTCTGCTTGAAACATGTTGGTATTACAGACTCAGACAGGGAGAGGTTGAAAATGTCAGTGAACGCACTTGCCAGGTTGTCACCTCATGCGCGGAGTACACATCATGGTAATCCATCTTGCCCTGCAGCCTTGTGAATGTTGACCTGTTTAAAGGTCTTACTCACATCGGCTGCGGAGAGCGTGATCACACAGTTGTCCCGAACAGCTGATGCTCTCATGCAGTGTTATTTCAGTGTTATTTGCCTCGAAGCGAGCATAGAAGTTTTTTTTTTTTTGCTTCCTTTGTAGACTGTAATAGTTTGCTAGTCCTGACACATCCAACAAGCGTCAGAGCTTGTGAAATACAATTTGATCTTAGTCCTGTATTGACGCAATGCCTGTTTGATGGTTCGTTGGAGGGCATTGCAGAATATCTTATAAGCTTCCCCGGAACTTTGAAAGCGGCAGCTCTACCCTTTAGCCCAGTGTGAATGTTGCATGTAATGTTGCATGGCTTCTGGTTGGGGTATGTACATACAGTCACTGCGGGTACGACGTCCTAAATGCACTTATTGATAAAGCCAGTGACTGATGTGGTGTATTCCTCAATGCCATCGGAAGAATCCCGGAACATGTTCCAGTCTGTGATCGATAAACAGTCCTGTAGATTAGCATCTGCTTCATCAGACCACTTTTTTATAGACTGAGACACTGGTGCTCCTGATTAAATTTTTGCTTGTAAGCAGGAATCGGGAGGACAGAATTATGGTCAGATTTGCCAAATGGAAGGTGAGGGAGAGCTTTGTACACATCTCTGTGTGTGACGTAAAGATTGGTCTTGAGTTTTTTCCCACTGGTTGCACATTTAACATGCTGATAGAATTTAGGTAAAACTTATTTAAGTTTTACTAGGAGCGCCGCCTCTGGATGAGTGTGTATTTATACCTGCGTTTTCTGTTAGTCTGTTGCCAGTTTGTCTTGTCCCGTGAAGTCCCACCCTTGTGTTTTCCCATTTTTGAGTTGCTGTCGTTGCTGTTTTCTAGTCCTCCCGGTTTTGACCATTCTGCCTGCCCTGACCCTGAGGTTGCCTGCCGTTCTCTACCTTTCGGACACCGCCCTGGATTACTGACCTCTGCTTGCTCTTAGCCTGCTGTTTTGTACCTTACTGACACTGCCCTGGATTACTGACCTCTGACTGCCCTTGAACTGTCGTTTGCAGCCCCCTGTTTTGTAAATTAACATCTGTGAATCGAACTGTACGCATCAATCAGATTTGTAATTTTTTACCCCTTTATCTCCCCAATTTCGTGGTATCAAATTGTTAGTAGTTACTATCTTGTCTCATCGCTACAACTCCCGTACGGGCTCGGGGGAGACAAAGGTTGAAAGCCATGAGTCCTCCAAAGCACAACCTGCATGCTGCTAAACATACCCTCGTAAAACTGACTATCCTACCGATCCTTGACTTTGGCGATGTCGTTTACAAAATAGCCTCCAACACTCAACTCAGCAAACTGGATGTAGTCCATCACAGTGCCATCCGTTTTGTCACCAAATCCCCATATACTACCCACCACCGCGACCTGTATGCTCTCGTTGGCTGGCCCTCACTACATATTCGTCGCCAAATCCACTGGCTCCAGGTCATCTATAAAAGTATTTGCTAGGTAAAGCCTTGTCTTATCTCAGCTCACTGGTCACCATAGCAACACCCACCCGTAGCACGTGCTCCAGCAGGAATATTTCACTGGTCATTACCAAAGCCAACACTTCCTTTGGCCGCCTTTCCGTCCAGTTCTCTGCTGCCAATGACTGGAACGAAGTACGAAAATCACTGAAGCTGGAGTCTTTTATCTTCCTCTCTAACTTTAAGCATCAGCTGTCAGAGCAGCTTACCAATCACTGTACTTGTACACAGCCCATCCGTAAATAGCACACCCAACTACCTCATCCCCATATTATTTATGCTTTTGCTATTTTGCACCCCAGTATCTCTACTTTAATTTATTTATTTTTATTTTACCTTTATTTAACTAGGCAAGTCAGTTAAGAACAAATTCTTATTTTCAATTATGGCCTAGGAACAGTGGGTTAACTGCCTTGTTCAGGGGCAGAATGACAGTTTTACCTTGTCAGCTCAGGGATTTCATTTTGCAACCTTTCGGTTACAAGGCCAATGCTCTAACCACTAGGCTACTTGCACATCATCATCTGCGCATGTATCACTCCAGTGTTAATGCTAAATTGTAATTATTTCGCCTCTACGGCCTATCTATTGCCTAGATTTCTATATTGTGTTATTGACTGTACATTTGTTTATCCCATGTGAAACTCACAACCATGTGTTGTTTTTGTCACACTGCATTGCTTTATCTTGGCCAGATCGCAGTTGTAAATGAGAACTTGTTCTCAACTGGCCTACCTGGTTAAAAAAAAGGAGGAATAAAAAATAAATAAATAAACAATTATTTTTGGAAAAGACAATAGCAGTGGTCAAAAATTGAGAGCAGGAGAACACTAGATGGCAGCAAACAATGACGACACAGTAGATAAAACATAGCAGGAGGACAACAGGGAAATATGTTCACTAGACGACTGCAAAGGGACCACTAAGACTCTACAGGAATGGTGAGAAATCAATTAATTCATTTAAAATAGGGTAGGCTACCTAGTGGCCAGGAGTTTGTAAATCCAACTATTTCCCTTTAGGAAACAAGGACTACCAGATGGAAAGACACAAGTCCTTACACCATGGCGACCCTGCCTACCTACAGGATATGGGTGTTGTTCATGTTCCGGCCTCAATTAGAATTAACAGTATGTGATTGTACTGTCAGACATAGTGGAGTCCTACAAACTGAAAAATAACATTTCCATGTAAAAGTGTATCACAGACATCCAAAAGATAGATGTAATTTATTTTCTTGATATTATTTCTAAATTATCCAAATATTTTGTCTTCTCCATTCTGTTGGAGAATTGTATTTCTAAATTGCTGTCCAAAGGTGAAAGGCTATTTTTAGAGTACGCAAGAGTAGAGACATGATCATATTCATTGCGATTGTAGGAAATCATAACAGACCATGATGACAGGGCATCCCCTATCCATAGGGAATCCCCTCTATCCACATCGAAGGGACAGAAGTGGAGAAAGTGGGCAGTTTTATAAGTTCCTTGGTGTACACATTAAAGACAAACTGAAATGGTCCAACCACACAGACAGTGTGGTGAAGAAGGCGCAACAGACACCGGAGATCTTACAGTAGTTTTTTTTTTGTAGTCATTGTTAACTGAGTATAACCTGATTATTAACACTTCACTTGCCTGCCAAGCCAAAACCTACAGGCATCGACTACAAAACAACCCTTCAGGTCTCAGGCAAGGTTACGCATCACACAAGCGTGGTCAGTCACCAAACCACCTCAGTTACAGCAACACAGTCGTACGGGCAGGCAGATGGAGTCTCCACGGGCCTGTTCAGGAGGATGTTATGTCACAGAATGTTCAGATAGAAAAGTATTGTATAGATCAAATATGAGTGTCTGTGAGAAAGAAAAGGGAATCGTGTCTGTTCTATACATTACACTGAATTTATAGGTGCAGTGGGCATATTAATCACTCTCAATCAACTTGCGCCACTTAGTTCATAAAACCGTGTTACACGAAGTGTCTGTGCTTCTAGTTCCGACAGTGTAGAAATATCTAACAATTCCACAACAACTACCTAATACACACAAATCGAAGTAAAGGAAAGGATTAAGAATGGGTACAGATAAATACATGGATGAACAATGATAGAGCGGCATAGGCAAGATGCTATAGATGGTATAAAATACAGTATATAGATATGAGAGTGATGCAAGATATGTAAACATTATTAAAGTGGCATTATTAAAGTGACTAGTTATCCATTTATTAAAGCAGCCAATGATTTCAAGTATGTATGTAGGCAGCAGCCTCTCTGTGTTAGTGATGTCTGTTAACCAGTCTGATGGCCTTGAGATAGAAGTTTTTTTCAGTCTCTCGGTCCCAGCTTTGATGGACCTGTACTGACCTCGCCTCCTGGATGGTAGCGGGGTGAACAGGCAGTGGCTCGGGGGGTTGTTGTCCTTGTTGATCTTTTTGGCCTTCCTGTGACATCGGGTGCTGTAGGTGTCCTGGAGGGCAAGTAGTTTGCCCCCGGTGATGTGTTGTGCAGACCGCACCACCCTCTGGAGAGCCTTGCGGTTATGGGCGGTGCAATTGCCGTACCAGGCGGTGATGCAGCCCGACAGGATGCTCTCTCAATTGTGCATCTGTAAATGTTTGTGAGGGTTTTGGGTGACAAACCACGTCTTCAGCCTCCTGAGGCGCTGTTCACCACACTGTCTGTGTGGGTGGACCATTTCAGTTTGTCCATGATGTGTACACAGAGGAACTTTCCACCTTCTCCACTGCTGCCCCATCGATGTGGATAGGGGGGTGCTTCATCTCCTAAAATGCTTTCAAATAACTAATAGAAATGGATAAAAAATATTTTACAGTTTGAAATTTGACACATACAAGGCACCTGGAACCAACACAATGGCCTTGTCATTAAAAGTTGGGAGTTCGATCCCCTGAGTCCTACCAAAGACTCTATAAATGTAACCCGATGCCTCTGTTTAGCACTCAGCATGAAGGAGATAGATTGGTGGTAAGAGCCTGTGTCAGACTAGCGTCCTGGCCAATGGGTGTACTTGTACATCAAGTGGCTTAATGCCACAGAAACAAGAAGATAGGCTCCTGCCACTATGGACTGTTCTGTCTACGACAAGACTTACTTACTTACCACCCTCAGCCATTGTTACAACAGGCCTTTCACAAAGCACTTGTGGCTGGAGTGGCAACTTTAATGTAACTGTGAACCAGTGGCATTTTGCACTTCTGTTGTGAACACTTTGTATAAGCTTAGGTACAAATATACTTACACTATACTAAAAGCATACTAAGTACATTTGCGATATGCATAAAGTATACTTAAATAATACTAGAAGAATACTTGTAATACACTTACAGGATACCTAAAGTACACTTGTAACACATTCCAAGTACACTTTCAGTCAATATGAAGAAACTGTTACAATACAATCTAATTTAGCAGACACTTATCCAAAGTGATCTACATTAGTTTTTGTATAGGTGTCCCCTAGCCCCCAATTACACTGTGCCAATGGCTTGAGAGCAGGCTGGCAGCAGGCAGAACGTTGTCATCATGGTGTCTCGCCATCCATGCCATCTGTGGCTGTAATGAAGCCGCTATGAGTCGAGAAGCAGGCGCAGGTGAAACATTTACTAAAACAACAACCAAATACCGAGCCAACATAACAGCGCCGGGAATACATGAACACCGGGATAATAACAAAAGAGGAATTAATAAAGGGAGGGACCTATAAAGTGGAGGTAATTAAGTCCAGGTGTGAATCATGATGAGTGCCAGGTGTGCATAATGATGAATCCCAGGACCGATCGTTAGTATTCCGGTGACGTCGCCCGCCTGAGGGGAGGAGCCGGAGTAGACGTGACAGTGGCTTCGTAGTAGGACTCAGTCAGATGAAGTCACAGTTCCGTACTAGCCACTGGACTAGCTAGCTACTCTTCCCTACCTCCGGACAGTTGGCATAATCAAATCAAAACGATGCTAGCCAGCTAACATTAACTAGCTAGCTATCCAAAAATTCTATTATATTATATTCGAAAATGTACAGCAGCTCTCTGCCTAGACGACCTCACGGTGCCATGGCAACCACAGAACTCATGAGATATCAGTTTGTCTCTGTGAATGGCTTGTCATCTGACAAATCAACTGTACATTTCGGTGTTCTTCAAGGTTCGTTTAAGGACCACTATTGTTTTCACTATATATTTAACCTCTTGGGGATGTCATTTGAAAACATAATGTTAACTTTCACTGCTATGCGGATGACACACAGCTGTACATTTCAATGAAACATGGTGAAGCCCCAAAATTGCCCTCACTAGAAGCCTGTGTTTCAGACATAAGGAAGTGGATGTCTGCGAAATTTCTACTTTTAAACTCGGACAAAACAGAGATGCTTGTTCTAGGTCCCAAGAAACAAAGAGATCTTCTGTTGAATCTGACAATTAATCTTGATGGTTGTACAGTCGTCTCAAATAAAACTGTGAAGGACCTCGGCGTTACTCTGGACCCTGATCTCTCTTTTGATGAACATATCAAGACTGTTTCAAGGACAGCTTTTTTCCATCTACGTAACATTGCAAAAATCAGAAACTTTCTGTCCAAAAATGATGCAGAAAAATTAATTAATGCTTTTGTTACTAGGTTAGACTACTGCAATGCTCTACTTTCTGGCTACCCGGATAAAGCACTCAAATAAACTTTAGTTGCTGCTAGAATCCTGACTAGAACCAAAATATTTGATCATATTACTCCAGTGCTAGCCTCCCTACACTGGCTTCCTGTTAAGGCAAGGGCTGATTTCAAGGTTTTACTGCTGACCTACAAAGCATTACATGGGCTTGCTCCTACCTATCTTTCCGATTTGGTCCTGCCGTACATACCTACACATATGCTACGGTCACAAGACACAGGCCTCCTAATTGTCCCTAGAATTTCTAAGCAAGCAGCTGGAGGCAGGGCTTTCTCCTATAGAGCTCAATTTTTATGGAATGGTCTGAATGCCTATGTGAGAGACGCAGACTCGGTCACAACCTTTAAGTCTTTACTGAAGACTCATCTCTTCAGTGGGTCATATGACTGAGTGTAGTCTGGCCCAGGAGTGTGAAGGTGAACGGAAAGGCTCTGGAGCAACGAACCGCCCTTGCTGTCTCTGCCTGGCCGGTTCCCCTCTCTCCACTGGGATTCTCTGCCTCTAACCCTATTACATGGGCTGAGTCACTGGCTTACTGGTGCTCTTTCATACCGTCCCTAGGAGGAGTGTGTCACTTGAGTGGGTTGAGTCACTAACGTGATCTTCCTGTCTGGATTGGCGCCCCCCCTTGGGTTGTGCCGTGGCGGAGATCTTTGTGGGCTATACTCGGCCTTGTCTTATGATGGTAAGTTGGTGGTTGAAGATATCCCTCTAGTGGTGTGGGGGCTGTGCTTTGGCAAAGTGGGTGGGGTTATATTCTTCCTGTTTGGCCCTGTCCGGGGGTATCATCGGATGGGGCCACATTGTCTCCTGACCCCTCCTGTCTCAGCCTCCAGTATTTATGCTGCAGTAGTTTATGTGTCGGGGGGCAAGGGTCAGTTTGTTATATCTGGAGTACTTCTATCTTATCTGGTGTCCTGTGTGAATTTAAGTATGCTCTCTCTAATTCTCTCTTTCTCTCTCTCTCTAGGAGGACCTGAGCACTAGGACCATGCCTCAGGACTACCTGGCATGATGACTCCTTGCTGTCCCCAGTCCACCTGGCCGTGCTGCTGCTCCAGTTTCAACTGTTCTGCCTGCGGCTATGGAACCCTGACCTGTTCACCGGACGTGCTACCTGTCCCAGACATGCTGTTTTCAACTCTCTAGAGACAGCAGGAGCGGTAGAGATACTCTTAATGATCGGCTATGAAAAGCCAACTGACATTTACTCCTGAGGTGCTGACTTGCTGCACCCTTCACAACTACTGTGATTATTATTATTTGACCATGCTGGTAATTTATGAACATTTGAACATCTTGGCCATGTTCTGTTATAATCTCCACCTGGCACAGCCAGAAGAGGACTGGCCACCCCTCATAGCCTGGTTCCTCTCTAGGTTTCTTCCTAGGTTTTGGCCTTTGTAGGGAGTTTTTCCTAGCCACCGTGCTTCTACACATGCATTTCTTGCTGTTTGGGGTTTTAGAATGGGTTTCTGTACTTCCAATCTTTAGGAAACTCAGACGATACCAGAGACGTTGAACAGACTAGTAATAGGGGTTGCAACAATGGCAGCGGATAATTTTAGGAAAAGAGGGTCCAGATTGTCTTGCCCAGCTGATTTGTAGGGTTCCAGATTTTTCAGGTCTTCAGAACATTAGCTGTATGGATTTTTTGTGAAGGAGAAGCAGGAGGGGGCTTGGGCTGCTGCCGAGCTGTTGGTCAGGGTTGGGCTAGCGAGGTGGAAAGCATGGCCAGCCATAGAGATATGCTTATTGAAATTGTTTATCGTGGATTCATCGGTGGCGACAGTGTTTCCTAGCCTCAGTGAAGTGGGCAGGTGGGAGGTGCTCTTATTCGCCATAGACTGGTGTCCCAATATTTGGGGGAATTAGTGCTACAGGATGCATTTGTTTGAAAAACAAGCCTTTGCTTTCCTATCTGACTGTATATATTGGTTCCTGACTTCCCTGAAAATTAGCATATCGCGAGGGTCTATTCGATGCTAGTGCAGTACGCCACAGGATGTTTTTGTGCTGGTCAAGGGCATTCAGGTCTGGAGTGAACCAAGGGCTTTATCTGTTCTTAGTTCTACAATTTTTGAAAGGGGCATGCCTATTTAAGATGGTGAGGAAAGCATTTCTAAAGAACAACCAGGCATCCTCTACTGATGGGATGAGGTCAAAATCCTTCCAGGATACCCGGGCCAGGTCGATGAGAAAGGCCTACTCGCTGAAGTGATGAGTGGTGGTCATTTGACCGCGGACCCATAACAGTGAGGCAGTGATCGCTGAGATCCTGGTTGAAAACAGCAGAGCTGTACTTAGAGGCCAAGTTGGTCATGATGATATCTATGAGGATGCCCATGTTTATGGTTGTATCTGGTAGGTTCCTTGATAATTTGTGTGAGATTGAGGGCATCTAGCTTAGATTGTAAGACAGGGTGTTAAGCATATCCCAGTTTAGGTCACCTAGCAGTACGTACTCTGACGATGGATGGGGGGGGTCAATCATTTCACATATGGTGCCCAAGCACAGCTTAGAGCTGAGGAGTGGGGGGGGTATATAAAAAGCGGCAACAGTGTGGGACTTATTTCTGAAGAGGTGGAGCGGCAGCGTAGCCGAGTGGTTAGAGTGTTGGACTAGTAACCGAAAGGCTGCAAGATCAAATCCCCGAGCTGACAAGGTTCAAATCTCTCCTTCTGCCCCTGAACAAGGCAGTTAACCCACTGTTCCGGTCATTGAAAATACTAATTTGTTCTTAACTGACTTGACTAGCTAAAAAAGGTCAAATAAATATATGTTAAAGTAGAAGCTGTTTGGGCATAGACCTGGATAGAATGACAGAACTCTACAATTCTGCCCCCTTTAGCAGTTCTATCTTGAACGATAATTGGGGATGGAAATTTCAGAAGTTTTGGTGGCCTTCCTATGCTAGAATTCAGACAAGGCTAGGACATCAGGGTTAGAGGAGTGTGCTAAAGCAGTGAATAAAGCAAATTTAGGGAGGAGGCTTTGATGAAAAACATGAATTAACCCGAATTACCCCATGGTTTTTAAGGTTACAGAAGTCAACAAATGAGCACCTGGGGACACGCAGGGCCTGGGTTAACCTCTACTTCACCAGAGGAACAGAGGAGGAATAGGATGAGGGTATGGCTAAAGGCTATTTGAACTGGTCGTCTAGTGCTTTCGGAACAGAATTAAAAGGAGCAGATTTCTGGGTGTGGTAGGATAGAGTCAGGGCATAGTGTACAGGCAAGGGTATGGTAGGGTGCGAGGACAGTGGAGGTAAACATAGGCATTGAGTGAAGATGAGGTTGCAGGCGCCAGTTAAGCTAGGTGCGGTCTCCACATGTGTGGGGGATGGGACAAAAGGGCTATCTGACATGTTGAGAGGGAATAAGGGCTCCGCAGTAAAGGGCTAGGGCAGTAAAGGGCTAGGCATCCCGCTAGCAGGAAAACTTCAGGTGAAACTGAAGGGCGTGCAATTCAAAAGATAATCAGAATTATGGATATTAAACATTTCGGTACAGTGGGACAAAAAAGTATTTAGTCAGCCACCAATTGTGCAAGTTCTCCCACTTAAAAAGATGAGGCCTGTAATTTTCACTGACTTTTAACTCCCTCCAAAGATTATCTATGGGGTTGAGATCTGGAGACTGGCTAGGCCACTCCAGGACCTTGAAATGCTTCTTACGGAGCCACTCCGTTGCCCGGGCGGTGTGTTTGGGATCATTGTCATGCTGAAAGACCCAGCCACATTTCATCTTCAATGCCCTTGCTGATGGAAGGAGGTTCTCACTCAAAATCTCACGATACATGGCCCCATTCATTCTTTCCTTTACACGGATCAGTCGTCCTGGTCCCCTTGCAGAAAAACAGTACCAAAGCATGATGTTTCCACCCCCATGCTTCACAGTAGGTATGGTGTTCTTTGGATGCAACTCAGCATTCTTTGTCCTCCAAACACGACAAGTTGAGTTTTTACCAAAACGTTATATTTTGGTTTCATCTGACCATATGACATTCTCCCAATCTTCTTCTGGATCATCCAAATGCTCTCTAGCAAACTTCAGATGGGCCTGGACATGTACTGGCTTAAGCAGGGGGACACGTCTGGCACTGCAGGATTTGAGTCCCTGGCGGCGTAGTGTGTTACTGATGGTAGGCTTTATTACTTTGGTCCCAGCTCTCTGCAGGTCATTTACTAGGTCCCCCCGTGTGGTTCTGGGATTTTTGCTCACCGTTCTTGTGATCATTTTGACCCCATGGGGTGAGATCTTGCGTGGAGCCCCAGATCTAGGGAGATTATCAGTGGTCTTGTATGTCTTCCATTTTCTAATAATTGCTCCCACAGTTGATTTCTTCAAACCAAGCTGCTTACCTATTGCAGATTCAGTCTTCCCAGTCTGGTGCAGGTCTACAATTTTGTTTCTGGTGTCCTTTGAAAGATCTTTGGTCTTGACCATAGTGAAGTTTGGAGTGTGACTGTTTGAGGTTGTGGACAGGTGTCTTTTATACAGATAACAAGTTCAAACAGGTGCCAGTAATACAGGTAACGAGTGGAGGACAGAGCCTCTTAAATAATAAGTTACAGGTCTGTGAGAGCCAGAAATCTTGCTTGTTTGTAGGTGACCAAATACTTATTTTGCAAATAAATTCATTAAAAAAAATCCTAGTGTGATTTTCTGGATTCTTTTCTCATTTTGTCTGTCATAGTTGAAGTGTACCTATGATGAAAATTACAGACCTCTCTCATCTTTTTAAGTGGGAGAACTTTTTGCCCCACTGTACATACACGTGTCTTATATCGGATTGAAAGCTTAAATTCTTGGTAATCTAACTGCACTGTCCGATTTACAGTAGCTATTACAGCGAAAGCATGCCATTGCTTGAGGTCGGGGCCCCACATCTAAATATTTTTCCACCGGCATAAGTTTCATAAATTCACAAATAGTGATTACATATTCACTTTTTGAAAATCTTCCTCTGATTTGTCATCCAAAGGGTCCCAGATATAACATGTAGTGTCCTTTTGTTAGATAAAATCCTTCTTTATATCCAAAAGTCAGTTTAGCTGGTGCCATCGATTTGAGTAACCCACTCTAACGGTTCTCTTGTGGTGATGTAGAGTCGGACCAAAATACAGCGTGTAGATTGCGATCCATGTTTATTCAACAAACATAACAAATCTATATTAAACACTACAAAACAATAAACGTAACGAAAACCGAAACAGCCTCATACTGGTGCACATACACACAGAATAAGGACATCAAGACACTAAAGACAATCACCCACAAAACCCAACACAAAACAGGCTACCTAAATATGGTTCCCAATCAGAGACAATGGCTAAAACCTGCCTCTGATTGAGAACCATATCAGGCCAAACATAGAAATAGACAAACCAGACACACAACATAGAATGCCCACCCAGCTCACGTCCTGACCAACACTAAAACAAGGAAAACACATACGAACGATGGTCAGACCGTGACACACTCGTTCAACTGCAGAGAAAGGAATCGGAAAATCTACCCCTAAACTTTGTTTCAACAAGTCAAAATCCATTTATTTACTCCTCAGATACCTTAAAATGTAAACAACTATAATATTTCTTACGGAAAGTAGTATGTCCAAACCGATTTTAGCAGGTGCGTCTGGTCTTCATGGCATGGCCGAAAACAAATTTCCAAGACTGTCCCTGTAGTACAACTGATATTTCTTATTCATTTTGGAAGTTACAAGTCTGAATCCTTAAACATAAACTGCTGACACCCTATGGAAGCCATTGGAATTGCATCCTGGGAGCTCGAATTAAGTATACCTTTATACCTGCCTTTGTAAGACCATGGTCTCAAAAAAACAAATTCTCCTACATTATTTTATCATTTCTACCAACTTCAAAGTGTTTTCTTTCCAATGGTACCAATTATATGCATATCATGGCTTCAGGGTCTGAGCAACATGCAGTTTACTTTGGGCATGTCATTCTGGGGGAAATGGAGCATAGCCCTAAGAAGATAAAACAATGAGAGCTGCCCTAAACAGTATACAAGGCATATTGACATGAGAGAGGCATAAAGCAATCACAGGAAAGCAAAGACAGCAGGTACCCGGTTCCGGGTTGGAGCGAGCGGTCGCATTCGCACTTCGCTCTGCAGGTTGTGTAACTTTTTCATTACATTTCATTATAGTACAACGGTTGATTTGTCTAATCTTAGCAATTATTCTTAGCTAGCTACATAGCCGTCCTTGTATCAGAGATAATTGCATAATTATCGTATTTCGTCGCCCTAACGTAGCCTTCACTGCTATTCGCCCAGGAGCTAGCAAGCGCTAGCTAACGCACACAGATTAGCATCACTGTAGTGCTATTCACTCAACTGTACGACTTGATTAGTCTAGTGTTAGCTAGCTACATAGCTGTCTTTGTTTCCAAGATAATTGTGTAGTTTAGTGTGTGTAGCCTTGGAGTGATTATCTTAATTCACTGAGGTTCGCTAGCCAGCTATTTGTCGTCCTTAACGTAGGAGACTCTGCTAGCTAGCCAACAGCTAACAGCTAACAGCTAGCCAACAACAACCCGGTCGCATTCCGCTTCGCTCCACAGTTAGTATCACATTTTCATTTCATTACAGTACAACGGTTTGATTTGTTTGATCGTAGCTAGCTACATAGCCGTCTTTGTTTCAAAGATAATTGTGTAGTCTAGAGCGATTTCCTAGGTTAGCTAGCCAGCTATTGTCGTTCTTTTAACGCAACGTAACGTAAACAACACTGCTAGCTAGCCAGCTAGCCCCCGATTAGCAGCACTGTAGAAACTATTACACTCAACGGAACGACTTGATTAGTGTAGTGTCAACAACGCAGCCACTGCCAGCTAGCCTACTTTAGCAGTACTGTATCATTTTAATCATTTTAGTCAATAAGACTCTTGCTACGTAAGCTTAACTTTCTGAACATTCGAGACGTGTAGTCCACTTGTCATTCCAATCTCCTTGCATTAGCGTAGCCTTTTCTGTAGCCTGTCAACTATGTGTCTGTCTATCCCTGTTCTCTCCTCTCTGCACAGACCATACAAACGCTCCACACCGCGTGGCCGCGACCACCCTAATCTGGTGGTCCCAGCCCGTACGACCCACGTGGAGTTCCAGGTCTCCGGTAGCCTCTGGAACTGCCGATCTGCGGCCAACAAGGCAGAGTTCATCTCAGCCTATGCCTCCCTCCAGTCCCTTGACTTCTTGGCACTGACGGAAACATGGATCACCACAGATAACACTGCTACTCCTACTGCTCTCTCCTCGTCCGCCCACGTGTTCTCGCACACCCCGAGAGCTTCTGGTCAGCGGGGTGGTGGCACCGGGATCCTCATCTCTCCCAAGTGGTCTTTCTCTCTTTCTCCCCTTACCCATCTGTCTATCGCCTCCTTTGAATTCCATGCTGTCACAGTTACCAGCCCTTTCAAGCTTAACATCCTTATCATTTATCGCCCTCCAGGTTCCCTCGGAGAGTTCATCAATGAGCTTGATGCCTTGATAAGCTCCTTTCCTGAGGACGGCTCACCTCTCACAGTTCTGGGCGACTTTAACCTCCCCACGTCTACCTTTGACTCATTCCTCTCTGCCTCCTTCTTTCCACTGCTCTCCTCTTTTGACCTCACCCTCTCACCTTCCCCCTACTCACAAGGCAGGCAATACGCTTGACCTCATCTTTACTAGATGCTGTTCTTCCACTAACCTCATTGCAACTCCCCTCCAAGTCTCCGACCACTACCTTGTATCCTTTTCCCTCTCGCTCTCATCCAACACTTCCCACACTGCCCCTACTCGGATGGTATCGCGCCGTCCCAACCTTCGCTCTCTCTCCCCCGCTACTCTCTCCTCTTCCATCCTATCATCTCTTCCCTCTGCTCAAACTTTCTCCAACCTATCTCCTGATTCTGCCTCCTCAACCCTCCTCTCCTCCCTTACTGCATCCTTTGACTCCCTATGTCCCCTATCCTCCAGGCCGGCTCGGTCATCCCCTCCCGCTCCGTGGCTCGACGACTCCTTGCGAGCTCACAGAACAGGGCTCCGGGCAGCCGAGCGGAAATGGAGAAAAACTCGCCTCCCTGCGGACCTGGCATCCTTTCACTCCCTCCTCTCTACATTTTCCTCCTCTGTCTCTGCTGCTAAAGCCACTTTCTACCATTCTAAATTCCAAGCATCTGCCTCTAACCCTAGGAAGCACTTTGCCACCTTCTCCTCCCTCCTGAATCCTCCCCCCCCCTCCTCCCTCTCTGCAGATGACTTCGTCAACCATTTTGAAAAGAAGGTCGACAACATCCGATCCTCGTTTGCTAAGTCAAACGACACCGCTGGTTCTGCTCACACTGCCCTACCCTATGCTCTGACCTCTTTCTCCCCTCTCTCTCCAGATGAAATCTCGCGTCTTGTGACGGCCGGCCGCCCAACAACCTGCCCGCTTGACCCTATCCCCTCCTCTCTTCTCCAGACCATTTCCGGAGACCTTCTCCCTTACCTCACCTCACTCATCAACTCATCCCTGACCGCTGGCTACGTCCCTCCCGTCTTCAAGAGAGCGAGAGTTGCACCCCTTCTGAAAAAACCTACACTCGATCCCTCCGATGTCAACAACTACAGACCAGTATCCCTTCTCTCTTTTCTCTCCAAAACTCTTGAGCGTGCCGTCCTTGGCCAGCTCTACCGCTATCTCTCTCAGAATGACCTTCTTGATCCAAATCAGTCAGGTTTCAAGACTAGTCATTCAACTGAGACTGCTCTTCTCTGTATCACGGAGGCGCTCCGCACTGCTAAAGCTAACTCTCTCTCCTCTGCTCTCATCCTTCTAGACCTATCGGCTGCCTTCGATACTGTGAACCATCAGATCCTCCTCTCCACCCTCTCCGAGTTGGGCATCTCCGGCGCGGCCCACGCTTGGATTGCGTCCTACCTGACAGGTCGCTCCTACCAGGTGGCGTGGCGAGAATCTGTCTCCTCACCACGCGCTCTCACCACTGGTGTCCCCCAGGGCTCTGTTCTAGGCCCTCTCTTATTCTCGCTATACACCAAGTCACTTGGCTCTGTCATAACCTCACATGGTCTCTCCTATCATTGCTATGCAGACGACACACAATTAATCTTCTCCTTTCCCCCTTCTGATGACCAGGTGGCGAATCGCATCTCTGCATGTCTGGCAGACATATCAGTGTGGATGACGGATCACCACCTCAAGCTGAACCTCAGCAAGACGGAGCTCCTCTTCCTCCCGGGAAGGACTGCCCGTTCCATGATCTCGCCATCATGGTTGACAACTCCATTGTGTCCTCCTCCCAGAGCGCTAAGAACCTTGGCGTGATCCTGGACAACACCCTGACGTTCTCAACTAACATCAAGGCGGTGTCCCGTTCCTGTAGGTTCATGCTCTACAACATCCGCAGAGTACGACCCTGCCTCACACAGGAAGCGGCGCAGGTCCTAATCCAGGCACTTGTCATCTCCCGTCTTGATTACTGCAACTCGCTGTTGGCTGGGCTCCCTGCCTGTGCCATTAAACCCCTACAACTCATCCAGAACGCCGCAGCCCGTCTGGTGTTCAACCTTCCCAAGTTCTCTCACGTCACCCCGCTCCTCCGCTCTCTCCACTGGCTTCCAGTTGAAGCTCGCATCCGCTACAAGACCATGGTGCTTGCCTACGGAGCTGTGAGGGGAACGGCACCTCAGTACCTCCAGGCTCTGATCAGGCCCTACACCCAAACAAGGGCACTGCGTTCATCCACCTCTGGCCTGCTCGCCTCCGTACCACTGAGGAAGTACAGTTCCCGCTCAGCCCAGTCAAAACTGTTCGCTGCTCTGGCCCCCCAATGGTGGAACAAACTCCCTCACGACGCCAGGACAGCGGAGTCAATCACCACCTTCCGGAGACACCTGAAACCCCACCTCTTCAAGGAATACCTAGGATAGGGTAAGTAAGGGTAAGTAATCCTTCTCCCCCCCAAAAAAAAAAAGATTTAGATGCAAGTGGCTGTTCCACTGGATGTCATAAGGTGTATGCACCAATTTGTAAGTCGCTCTGGATAAGAGCGTCTGCTAAATGACTTAAATGTAAATGTAAGACAACAAAGGGTAAATGGCGATGAAGGGGCAAAGACGGTCAGTTAGCTACACACAGGGCCTGAGTTCTAGGCTGGTAAACAAAATGAAGTACCGTGTTAATGAACAGTCCAGCAGGCATCAATTGTGTAGCCGAGTGATCATAGGGTCCAATGAGCAGCAATAGACGAAACAGGGTGCCGTTCGGTAGTCGTTACTACGCTAGGCGAGCGGGAGACAAGGTTTAGAGGAAGCTAGCGGGCCGGGGATAGCAGATGGGTCAACATCCACGATGCAGAGGCACATCGGCCAAATTACTTCAGCAGACGAGCCGTGATGGATCGGCGGGGCTCCGTGTCGATAAAGGGTCCAGGCCAATTGGCAAGAGAGGTATTGTAGTTGGTGTACTTCGTTTGCTAGCCGGGAGATGGGCCTAGCTCGTGCAGCTTCTGGACAAGGGCATTAGCCACAATAACAAATTGGTAACAGCTAGCTACCTGCGATGATCTGGTGTAATGGTCCAGAGCTTGCAGCAGGAATCCAGTGATGTAGTGAGGGTAAAAAAGCAGTTCGATATGCTCAGGGCTGATATCGCGCTGTGCAGACTGGCAGGTATTATCCGCGCTATCCAGGATGAAGCGGCAGGTGTTTGAGCTAAAAAAGGCTTAAGACCGCTATCAGTAGCTAACAATTACCAAATAGCTAGTAGATAATTAGCTGGCTCCAGTAATAGGGTCTAAAAAAATATCTGTATGGGAGTTGCAGCGATGGGACAAGACTAACTACCAATCGGATATCATGAAATTGGGGATGAAAAAATAAAAATACAGTCAGTATCTGGCAACGAGGAAGTGTTCAATCTGTGTTGCTGACCTGTGGAAGTCGTCTAGGCAGTGGATCTGAGAGGTGGCGTCCAGGGTGAAGGGCACAACGTCCAGGCAGCAGCCACAGACCACGCAGTTGAAGCAGCGCGAGTGGTAGGCCTTGCCCATGGCCCGTAGGATACGGTCCAGGATGGGCTTGGAGCACTTGGAGCAGCGCTCGAGGGTAGTCTGAGAGGGGAGGGAGAGGGGCAGCACAGGTTCAGACAGAATAGTGTGCGCTAGAGAGAATCCAATCGATGGAGATGACGGTGAAAAAGAGCAAAAGAGATCAACTGATGAATTGAGAGACTACTGCTAAAATGAAATGTAGAACAAAAAGAGGAAGAGCCTTCTCAATACATAAAGAGGACAGTCAGTGACAGCCACTCAATGTAACAGCTCTCGCAGTAGCTCTGCTTGTCCAGGGCATAGAACGGTTTCCACCTGAGACAGGCGTGGCAGGTGGCGCAAGTGAAACACTCCACGTGGAACACCTGCTCCATGGCGATACAGCCGCTAACGTCCTGGTAGTATGGACGGAAAGGGGAGAAGACATGATGCAAATGGGAGGGACACATTGTGGCAATGAACTGTGTCGCCCAAGACTAAATTTAGATGTGTTGACTGGACTGTTATTTACAAAGGACATACAATTTTATTAGAAAGAAAGCAGAACGTACCAAAGTATTCTTCTGTAGGGGGATGATTCATGTCATACACACACTTCTTGGTGAGCTGGTCCAACTCCTCCTCTGGTCTCAAAGCTGCTGTCCCCTGCTGGACAAATAAATGCACATTTTCCAGAAAAATCAGCAGAGAATTTTACTTTCCCATTTAGATCAGTGAAACCAAGAGACTGGAGATACAAGTACTCAAAAAGGATCATAGTTTATCTTAGAAGCACCACAAACAGTTGACGTTTGAACTCCAGACACTCACCTTACTGGGCTGACATGCAGAGCTTGGTGCCGAGCATGACCCTGATTTTTTTTTGTCTCTGTGCCTCTATTGGACGTGGGGCACTTGGTGACTCTCCCTCCAGACCCTGCGGCACTCCCCTTGTAACCCCTCTCAGAGTGCAGCTCCCGGGCTTGGGAAGCAGGGTTGGAAGGGTACCAGCCATGAGGGACAGTCTGATTCTGGGGGCGAGGGCCGCAGAGCGTGCTGGTGATGTGGGGGAGGGGTGTAACCCTGCTCAGCTTGCCTACCTGTCTGGGAGTAGGTTACAGGCTGGGCTGTTTTGTCCTGGACGCTAAACCTCGGGCGAGTAGTGGTGGAGGCTGTAGTGTAGGAGGAAGGGACAGGCTGGGGGTAGGGTTTGGAGACCTGGGCATCGGCGTAGTCTGGCTGGGTGAAGTACAGGGTATCTCTGGAAATGGGGGTGTAGGACGCTACTGGTGTTGGGGGTGAGGGGGGAGACCCATGAACAACCTGCCCTGAGAGGGTCAATCTCTGCATCGATGATGGAATGGTGTCCAAACAGCTTATCAGGAGGTCCCTGGTGCTGAATTTTCTTTTGCAGGGTCACATGAAGATGGGTGACTTTATAAAATGTCACAACAGCAAGAGATGGATAGACAGAAAAGGTAGAAATCTGAAAATGTGTTTGTCCCAATACATTTGAATATGGGATGAGCGATTTCTGGCTTCATAACAAAATTACATTACTACAAATCTTTGCCTGGAAACAACACTAAACACCATGGTGAAATGGACCAATAGTAAGTGGGAAATCCAGGATACAGAAGCAATTACAACCTACCATCAGCTGGTAGCGTTCCATGTGAGGGTTCAAGGATTGGTCTTCTTCAAGCCCTTGGGGAGGTGGTTGGTAGTAGTGGTCAATAGATTTACAGTGAAACCCTGGGTCCTTTTGGTGGTGGTGCTGCATGGGCCCAGCTGTAGAACACATACAAAACAGTGCACTTTACATTTGCAAACAAGACTTAATAACCACAGGGAACACACTTAACATTAATCACAACAAACATTTATTTACATCAAGATGTTTATTTTATATCAAGAACTAATCACCAAAGGTGTTGATGTACTCAGTAGTGTGTCAGGACCAACGCTCTACTCCAAGGCTTGAGCTACAAAATAACGGACTTCTGACTTTCACAATAGTCCATCACAAGTTCATTATAGCAAGGTTTCATACAAGACAATCCAGTGTAATGTAAGGCCCACCACCATGTTCTTACCTGTGGGTCCAGAAGCCATGTCCCTAGTGGCCATTCCTCCTCCTCTGTTCTGGTCATGGACCACATACTTGGGCCGGGTGTCCGAGGAGACCTTCTTGGGCGGCTGTCTGTACACGGCTGGTCCAGAGTCGGACATCTGGGGGACTTCGGAGGCGGACAGGTAGGACCAGACATGTCAGGGTTCTGAAAAAAAGGTTGTCGTGATTAAACTGTTACACTTTAAAACTATAACAAAACACTTACATGTTGGTATTAATCAGGTTCTTGTAAAATGTTTTAAAAAAAAAACAGCTGCACTGTCCAATTGTGGCAAGAAGATTTGTCACTGTCACACCAACATACATAATTGTTCCTGTTATTTTTGCCCTAGCAATGCACATCTGATACAAATAATCAAAGCTTGATGAGTTGGTTATTTGAATCAGCTGTGTAGTGCTAGGGCAAAAGCCAAAACATGCACCTGGGGGCGGGGCATGACCATGTTTAGGAAACCCTGGTCTAATTGACTCAATAACCGAAACAACATATCTAAGTTTAAGTTCCTTAATTTGAATGAACCAGAAAATAAATAGTTATTTCCGGTTGATTATCAAAGTTAGCTGGCTAACTCATTGATCCAGCTATGTAGTTTACCACTCTGTTACATAGAGTGCGCCAACACACACACTCAAAAAATAAAACACACGCACAAATTCCTCATATGTGAGACCTACGGCTTGTCCCACAAGGACAAAGGATGAATGTTAGAACCAGGTATAAACAGTGCTAATGTGTATAGCGTTTTTATTCATTCTTGAAAGATATTCTGTAATATATATATATCTTCACCTTTATTTAACCAGGTAGGCCAGTTGAGAACAAGTTCTCATTTACAACTGCGACCTGGCCAAGATAAAGCAAAGCAGTGAGACAAAGAAAACCCAGAGTTTCACATGGAATAAACACAATAGAAAAATCTGTGTACAGTGAGTGCAAATGAAGTAAGGAGATAAGGCAATAAATTACAATTTTGCAATTTACACTGGAGTGATATATGTGCAGATGAGGATGTGCAAGTAGAAATACTGGGGTGCGATAGAGCAGAAAACAAAGATGAGGTAGGAAGTTGGTTGGCTGGATGGGCCTATTTCTTAGTGTCACACAGGTACTGTAAATGCCAGCTACTTAATTTGTTGCGTTGTTTAAGGTCGAGATTGTCGGTGTATGCTCAACGTCAAATCAAATGAACTTGAATGTTCTACTAAGTATCCTGCTTTTCAAATCAAACTATTTTTATTTGTCACGTGCCAAATTCAAGTGTAGACCTTGAAGTGAAATGCATACTTACAAGCCCATAACCAACAATGCTTTAAGAAAAAAGTTAAGTAATATTAACAAATAATTCAACAGCAGCATTAAATAACAAGCAAGGCTGTAAACAGGTAGTACCGGTACAGAGTCAATGTGCGGGGGCACTGGTAAGTTAAGGTAATTTGTACATGTAGAGTGAAAGTGACTATGCATAGATTATAAACAGAGAGTAGCAGCAGCATAAAAGAGGAGTCTGGGTAGCCCTTTGATTAGCTGTTCAGGAGTCTTATAGCTTGGGGATAGAAGCTGTTAAGCAGCCTTTTGGACATCGACTTGGCGCTCTGGTACCGCTTGCCGTGAAGTAGCAGAGAGAACAGTCTATGACTAGGGTAGCTGGAGTCTGACAATTTTTTAGAGACTTCCTCTGACACCGCCTGGTATAGAGGTCCTGGATGGTAGGAAGCTTGGCCCCAGTGATGTACTGGGCCGTACGCACTACCCTCTGCTCTGTAGTGCCTTACAGTCGGAGGCCGAGCAGTTGCCATACCAGGCAGTGATTCAACCAGTCAGGATGCTATCGATGGTGCAGCTGTAGAACATTGAGGATCTGAGGACCGATACCAAATCTGTTCAGTCTCTTGAGAGGGAATTGGATTTGTCGTGTCCTCTTCAAGACTGTGTTTGGACCATGACAGTTCGTTGGTGATGTGGATACCAAGGAACTTGAAGCTCTCAACCTTGTTCCACTAAAGCCTGTCGATGAGAATGAAGATGTGCTCAGTCCTCCTTTTCCTGTAGTCCACAATCATCTTTGTTTTGATCACATTGAGGGAGAGGTTGTTGTCCTTGCACCACACGGTCAGGTCTCTGACATCCTCCTTATAGGCTGTCTCATTGTTGTCGGTGATCAGGCCTACCACTGTCATTGGCAAACTTGGATTTGGAGACGTGCCTGGCCATGCAGTCATGAGTGAACAGGGAGTACAGGATAGGACTGAGCACGCACACCTGAGGGCCCCTAGTGTTATGGACCAGCGTGGCGGATGGAGTGATCCCTACCCTTACCACCTGGGGGTGGCCCGTCAAAGTTCAGGATCTAGTTGCAGAGGGAGGTATTTAGTCCCAGTGTCCTTATCTTGGTGTTGAGCTATGAGGGCACTATGGTGTTGAACGCTGAGCAGTAATCAATGAACAGCATTCTCACATAGGTGTTCCTTTTGTTCTGGTGGGAAAGGGCAGTATTGAGTACAATAGGGTTTGCATCATCTGTGGATCTGTTGGTGCGGTATGCAAATTAGGAGTGGGTCTAGGGTATCTGGGATAATGGTGTTGATGTGAGCCATGACCAGCCTTTCAAAGCATGTCAAGGCTACAGATGTGAGCGCTACGGTCAGTAGTCAGTTAGGTTACCTTAGTGTTTTGGGAACAGGGTATATGGTGATCTGCTTGAAACATGTTGGTATTACACACTCAGACAAAGACCTTTTGAAAATGTCAGTGAGGACACTTGCCAGTTGGTCAGCGCATGCTCGGAGCACACATCCTGGTAAGCAGTCTGACCCTGCAGCCTTGTGAATATTGACTTGTTTAAAGGTCTTACATCAGCTACGGAGAACGTGATCAAAATTGTCCGGAACAGCTGGTGCACTCATGCATGCTTCAGTGTTACTTGCCTCGAAGCAATCATATAAGTAATTTAGCTCATCTGGTAGGTTTGTGACAGGTTGTCCTGTATAATACTGAATAGGTACAGCAGTCTATCAAAAGACATACACATGGTGTAGTTTGCTGAAAAAAAGGATGGTTTATTGTATTGATCACATACTACAATTGGCAGGGATGAAAAATAGCTAATCATTCACACACTTCAAACTCAAATCAAATTGTGCAAACCACCTGCTCTGTCTATTCCTCGGCATGGACAAATACAATTATGCTGCAGTACCTTTTAATAGGATGCTGTGGAACACAAAACAATTACAGTGATGAACCTGAGCCTCAATATCACAGATAAACATAGACTTGGTGACAATAGCAGTACAACAGGAGTTGAAATAAATAAAGTGGAAAATTCAACTCACAGGGCTCAACACAGGGACCTTCATATCATTGTGCTCATTGACCTATACTCTGAGAAGAATCAAATGCTGAAACAAAACATGATTCTGGACAATGTAAACTAACAGCATGAATCAAACTCAAGGCTAAGCTTAAACAAAAACCCGTAATGAACACAAGAGGATATTCTCAGCCCACGTGGCCAGTATGGAGAACCCCGTTTCTCAATAAGACAACGGCAAGCATACTTCATTGTGCCTTATTCATCTTCATTGTAAATTATCAAATCAACCCAAATGTTAAAAAGAAAAATATCTAAAAAGTGCATTCACATTTTAAAAGAGGGGGTTTGGACTAGTATAAAAGTAACATTCCCTAAAATGCAATACCAATTATCATTATACAAATCACTGTCCTGTGGAATAAAATATTGATGTTCTGACATGTGGTGCAAGATATTATAAGACAACCTACATACTGTGTTAACATCCAATGAGAGAAAAGCATCGACATGACCCGTTCTTTTCCCAATCTTTCCTTCAGTCTACTTTCTAAAAACTACTCACTGCACCACACTGACTACACCAACTTGGTCTCCATATGTGTTCCATTATCTGGACTGGTCAGTTACCCCACCTTTGTTGGGCAGGATAGTGTGTGTGAAACACGCAGGATCGTATGGGTGAGTGTGTGAAACACCCAGGATCGTGTGGGTGAGAGTGTGAAACACCCAGGATCGTGTGGGTGAGAGAGTGTGAAACACCCAGGATCGTGTGGGTGAGAGTGTGTGAAACACCCAGGATCGTGTGGGTGAGAGTGTGAAACACCCAGGATCGTGTGGGTGAGAGTGTGAAACACCCAGGATCGTGTGGGTGAGTGTGAAACACCCAGGATCGTGTGGGTGAGTGTGAAACACCCAGGATCGTGTGGGTGAGTGTGAAACACCCAGGATCGTGTGGGTGAGTGTGAAACACCCAGGATCGTGTGGGTGAGTGTGAAACACCCAGGATCGTGTGGGTGAGTGTGAAACACCCAGGATCGTGTGGGTGAGTGTGAAACACCCAGGATCGTGTGGGTGAGTGTGAAACACCCAGGATCGTGTGGGTGAGTGTGAAACACCCAGGATCGTGTGTGTGAGTGTGAAACACCCAGGATCGTGTGTGTGAGTGTGAAACACCCAGGATCGTGTGTGTGAGAGTGTGTGCAACACGCAGGATCGTGTGTGTGAGAAGCAGTGGAGCAGCCCCTGCTGCCTGCAGGTCAGGGGTTCTATACAGTACTGCTACGGGACTGAGGGGAAGGAGGTGGAGTGGAAAGGGAGTAGGGGTAGAGGATAGTGTAAAGCAGAAGATAAGGAATATGGGTTGAACTTACATCCATCCACGTTTCAATACCCTGTACCTATAAACCTTATGAAGTCATCATTTAATTTTACTTGACATTGAAGACTGTCAGGTTGAGGTTCAATAGTAGGCCTATTACTAATTCCTAAGCTTTGGGCATCTGAAGAATAACGAACAACTATGAGGATGAAGTTGCCCTTCGAGACTGATTTCAAGTCAGGTTAACATTTCCTCCTTGTGGTTAAGGTTATGTATCAGAGAGGGGGTAGAACTGATCCCAGATCTGTTCCTTAGGGAAACTTTTACCCCAGAGCAGGTGAAAGTAATGGAAGGGTTGACGGGTCATCGATTAAAGGTAAGAAGTGATTTTCCATAGTTGGTTAGCGTTCAGTGGAGATGTTGGTGGAGGGGTTCTGGATGTGCTGGGCGCTGCAGCCCTTACACAGGATGTGACCGTCCAGGGGGTAACAGCCTCGCTCCTCACCCTCAGAGGACAGGAGCAGACCACACTCCTGGAGGAGACAGATATCACACAGGGTCAATCCAGGAACACTGGATTAGGTTCAATTGAGGGGGCTGTGAACATTTAACATGGCCTGCCAAACTGTAAATATCATTCAACTTGAGTGACCGTTTTACTAACACAGTGACCTCTCACCTCACACACATAGCACTTGACGTGAAAGTTGCGGCCCAGGGCCACTATAATGAACGTCTCCTCCTGGCCCGGCTCGGGGATGATGACCTGGCCACACACTGAGCAGCGAGGGGCAAACTTCCTGTGTAGGACAGGAAGCAGGAAGTACAGCGTCAACGTTAACATTAGAGCTCAGAGGGTGGAAAACTAACAATCAGATATTATCATCTGTCCAATAGACGCATGTCTAAACATAAACTCGTAAAGGGTAATTCAGAAATTATTTGATCAATTAATCTTTGAATTATGCTTTGAGTTCAGGTTTTAGACATGAGTTTATTGTATGCCTGAAGTACAGTCAGTGGTCTCCCGAGTGGTGCAGAAGTGTAAGGCACTGCTTGCGATGTCACTACAGCCCCGGGTTCGAGATCTGTGAGGCGCACAATTGGCCCAGCGTCATCTCGCGATGGGATAAGGATGTGCCAGGCCGGCAGCATACACGCCGACACCCTCGCCAGTTCTACAGCGTTTCATCCGACACATTGGTGCGGCTTGCTTCAGGGTTACGTGAGCAGTGTGTCAAGAAGCTGGGCGGCTTGGCAGGGTTGTGATTTTTTCCCTCTCCCAAGTCCGTACGGGAGTTGCAGCGATGGGACAAAACTGCCAATTGGATATCATGAAATTTGGTTAAAAAAAATAAGTACAGTCAGTATCTGGCGCTGAGTACGAGTTTCCAATCCATGTTTCTGACCTGTGGAAGTCGTCAAGGCAGTGGATCTGGGAGGTGGCGTCCACGGTGAAGGGCACGCCGTCCAGACAGCAGCCACACACCACGCAGTTGAAGCAGCGCGGGTGGTAGGCATTGCCCATGGCCCGTAGGATACGGTCCAGGAAGGGCTTGGAGCACATAAAGCAGCGCTCTAGGATACTCTGAGGGGGAGGGAGAGGAGCAGCACACGTTCAGACAGAATAGTGTGTGTGTGAGAGAATCCAATAGATACGGAGAAAGAACGAAAAAGAGCAACTGATGAATTGAGAGACTACTGCTAAAAATGAATGCAGAACAAGAGAGGGAGAAGAGACTTCTCAATACATAAAGAGGGCAGTCAGTGACAGCCACTCACAATGTAACAGCTCTTGCAGTAGCTCTGCTTGTCCAGGTCGTAGAACGGTTGCCCCCGGAAAGGGGCGTGGCAGGTGGCGCAAGTGAAACACTCCACGTGGAACACCTGCTTCATGGCGATACAGCCGCTAACGTCATCAAGGACGTCGTCACCGCAACGTGCACAGCTACCTGGTAGTATTGGAAGGGGAGAAGAGATGAGGAAAATGGGAGGGACATATTGTGGAATTGAAATTAACTGTGTCGCCCAAGGGGAAATGAAGATGTGTTGACTGGACTGTTATTGACAAAGGACATACAATTTTATTAGAAAGAGGAACGTACCAAGGTATTCCTCTGTAGGGGGATGATTCATGTCATACACCAACTTCTTTGTGAGCCCATCCAACTCCTCTTGTCTCAGAACTGCTCTCCCCTGCTGGACAAATAAATGAACATTTCCCAGGAAATATAAAAAATAACGTTCAGCATTTAGATTTCACTTTCCCATTTAGATCAGTGAAACCAAAAGACTGGAGATGCAAGTATTCAAAAAGGACCATAGTTTATCTTAGAGAAACCACAAACAGTAGTTGATGTTTGAACTCCAGACACTCACCTTACTGGGCTGATAGGCGGAGCTTGGTGCCGAGCCTGACCCTGATTGATGAGTCTCTGGGCCTCTTTTGGGAGTAGGACTCTGCGATGCTCTCACTGCAGACCAGGCGGCACTCGCCTTGTAGCTCCCCTCAGAGTGCAGTTGCTGGGCTTGGGATGCGAGATTCTGGGGCGAGTTCCACAGCTTGTGCTGGCGGTGTGTGGGAGGGGTGTAACCCTGCTCGGCTTGCCTACCAGTCTGGGAGTAGGTGACAGGCTGGGCTGTTTTGACCTGGACATTGAGCCTCGGGCCAGTAGGGGTGGAGGCGGTAGTGTAGGAGGCAGGGACATGCTGGGGGTAGGGTTTGGAGACCTGGGCGTCAGTGTCGTCTGGCTGGGGGAAGTACTGGAGACCCAGGTGGGGATCACTGGGGTTTGGGGGTGCAGGATGGCTGGTGGAATGAGGAGGGAAACCCATAGACGGCCCTCCCTGAGATTGGGCTCCTGGCTGGGCTGAGGGTTTGTAGCGGTCCCCCGAGATGTGTTTGTTGTAAGGCACATTGTCGTACAGCTGCAAAAGAATGGAAAGGGACCATAAATATATATTTTTAAATCCATTCCTTACAGTGTAACTAACAACCGAGGCCTAAATATCCAGAGGAACCAGTGATAATGTTTTCATAGCTGTCTGAAAGTGTAAACAGTCTTATGCTTCTGTATTAAGTCTCGAAGGTATCCTTTGTTCCTCACAGTCCCATGTAGTCATGTAGCCTACCTGTGTGCTGCTTCGTGAATAGCTGTCCAGATCAGCCAGCATGCAGGTGAGCGAGTCAATCTCTCCCTCAATGTTGGAGTGGTGTCCAATCAGCTTCTCAGGAGGTGCAAGGTGCTTTTAAAAAAGAAATTGAGCAGGATCACATAATATAGATGGGCGCCTTTATCCAAAAAAAGTCCCAACAGAAGGAGATGGATAGGTAGAGCAAATGTAGAAACGTGCAAATGTGTTTGTCCCAATACATTTTAATATTGGATAGTATGAGCAATTTCTGGTTTCATAACAATATTACATTACTACAAATCTTTGCTTAGAAACTACACTAAACACCACAGAAAATTGGACCAATAGTCAGTGGGAATTCCAGGCTACAGAAGCAATTACAACCTACCATCAGCTGGTAGCGTTCCACGTGAGGGTTCAATGATTGGTCTTCTTCAAGCCCTTGGGTAGGTGGTTGGTCGTAGTCATTAGATTTAGGGTGAAACCCTGGGTCCTCTTTGTGGTGGTGCTGCATGGGCCCAGCTATAGAACACATACAAAACAGTGCACTTTACATTTACAAACAAGACTTAATAACCACACGGTACACACTTAACATTAATCACGTCAAACATTTATGTACATCAAGATGTTTATTTACATCAAGTGCTAATCACCAAAGGTGTTGATGTACTCAGTAGTGTGTCAGGTCCAACGCTGTACTACAAGGCTTGAGCTACAGAATAACAGAATAACTGATTTTCAGAATAGTCCATCACAAGTTCATAACAGCAAGGTTTCACACAAGACAATCCCAGTGTAATGTAAGGCCCACCACCATGTTCTTACCTGTGGATCTTGTAGCCAAGTACCTAGTGGCCATTCCGCCTCCTCCTCTGTTCTGATCATGGACCACATACTTGGACCGGGTGTCCAAGGAGACCTTCTTGGGCGGCTGTCTGTACACGGCTGGTCCAGAGTCAGACATCTGGGGGACGGGTCTCTCCGGGCTACCCAGAGTCTTCAGAGGTGGCCAGGTAGGACCAGACATGTCAGGGTTCTGAAAAAAAGGTTGTCGTGATTAAACTGTTACAATTTAAAATTATAACAAAACACTTACATGTTGGTATTAATCAGGTTCTTGTAAAAATTAAAATGCTGCACGGTCCTATTTTGGAAAGAAGATTGGTCACTGCCGCACCAACATACTTGCTGTTTGGATATTTACATCACAGGTAAGCACTATAAACCCAGAGATTTCCTATGTCAACTCACATACTTTTTTTAACAATAGGTTTGGGGAGATATCACCATTCCCAACCATAAAGGAAATTCCATTATACAGAGACACCAGAGGGTTATACTACAAAGAAGGATCAATGAGTTAGCCAGCTAACTTGCCTAAATATTCAGAAAACACTGTGTGCTTTGGAAAGCAACTTAAAAATGGACATGACCTGATTCACAGTTTCCCTTTTTGTATTTGTTTTTGCCCTAGCAATACACATCTGATACAAATAATCAAAGCTTGATGAGTTGGTTATTTGAATCAGCTGTGTAGTGCTAGGGCAAAAGCCAAAACATGCACCTGGGGGTGGGGCATGACCATGTTTAGGAAACCGTGGTCTAATTGACTCAACAAGAAAGATCTAAGTTAAAGGTCCTTGATTGTAATGAACCAGAATATGAATAGTTATTTCTGGTTGTTTATCAAAGTTAGCTGGCTATAACTCATTGATCCAGCTATGTAGTTTACCACTCTGTTACATAGATTGTGCCAACACACACACTCAAAAAATAAAACACACCACAAATTCCTCATATGTGAGACCTATGGCTTGTCCCACAAGGATGAATGTTAGAACCAGGTATAAACAGGGCTAATGTGTATAGCGTTTTTATTCATTCTTGAAAGATATTCTGTAAAGGCCTTCCGGGTGGAGCAGTGGTCTAAGGCTGTGACACCAGATATTCTGGATTTGATTTTACTGACAGAATTAAGGGTCCCATGAAAAACATGTTATGGAGTCCAGCAACAAAGAAGTAAAAATATCCAAGGCAATTGTCATGTTACCAGTCAGGTAGTTGTTTCTGCAGTTTAATTTACATTCTATTGTTTTCTACTCGTTCCCTTCAGGACCTCTCCCACATCCTCCTGCTGAAGATGTTGGACCTGATGACTACAGCCGCGGGGGAGAACGAGGTACTACCGGACCTAGAGGAGGTACTAGGGGAGAGGTCGGAGGTGGTGTACCAGCTACCCCTCACCCAACGGGAAAGTAAGGCAGGATGCCGGAACTTCTATTGGAAGACCTTCACATCATGTTAGCCCACCTCCTCACCATCACCTAGCAGCCCCTCTTCTTCCTGTTGGATCACTCAAAGACCTATTTCTTAGTGTCACACAGGTACTGTAAAGGTCTAGATTGTTGGTGTATGCTTGACGTCAAATAAAAAAAAACTTAATGTCCTGCTTTTCAAATCAAACTTTTTATTTGTCACGTGACAAATACAAGTGTAGACCTTGAAGTGCATACGTACAAGCCCATAACCAACGATGCTTTAAGAAAAAGTTCAATAAAATTAACAAATAATTCAACAGCAGCATTAAATAACAAGCAAGGCTGTAAACAGGTAGTACCGGTACAGAGTCAATGTGCGGGGGCACTGGTAAGTTAAGGTAATTTGTACATGTAGAGTGAAAGTGACTATGCATAGATTATAAACAGAGAGTAGCAGCAGCGTAAAAGAGGAGTCTGGGTAGCCCTTTGATTAGCTGTTCAGGAGTCTTATTACATTTACATTACATTTAAGTCATTTAGCAGACGCTCTTATCCAGAGCGACTTACAAATTGGTGCATTCACCTTATGACATCCAGTGGAACAGCCACTTTACAATAGTGCATCCAAATCTTTTAAGGGGGGTGAGAAGGATTACTTTATCCTATCCTAGGTATTCCTTAAAGAGGTGGGGTTTCAGGTGTCTCCGGAAGGTGGTGATTGACTCCACTGTCCTGGCGTCGTGATGGAGTGTGTTCCACCATTGGGGAGCCAGAGCAGCGAACAGTTTTGACTGGGCTGAGCGGGAACTGTACTTCCTCAGTGGTAGGGAGGCGAGCAGGCCAGAGGTGGATGAACGCAGTGCCCTTGTTTGGGTGTAGGGCCTGATCAGAGCCTGGAGGTACTGAGGTGCCGTTCCCCTCACAGCTCCGTAGGCAAGCACCATGGTCTTGTAGCGGATGCGAGCTTCAACTGGAAGCCAGTGGAGAGAGCGGAGGAGCGGGGTGACGTGAGAGAACTTGGGAAGGTTGAACACCAGACGGGCTGTGGCGTTCTGGATGAGTTGTAGGGGTTTAATGGCACAGGCAGGGAGCCCAGCCAACAGCGAGTTGCAGTAATCCAGACGGGAGATGACAAGTGCCTGGATTAGGACCTGCGCCGCTTCCTGTGTGAGGCAGGGTCGTACTCTGCGGATGTTGTAGAGCATGAACCTACAGGAACGGGCCACCGCCTTGATGTTAGTTGAGAACGACAGGGTGTTGTCCAGGATCACGCCAAGGTTCTTAGCGCTCTGGGAGGAGGACACAATGGAGTTGTCAACCGTGATGGCGAGATCATGGAACGGGCAGTCCTTCCCGGCAGGAAGAGCAGCTCCGTCTTGCCGAGGTTCAGCTTGAGGTGGTGATCCGTCATCCACACTGATATGTCTGCCAGACATGCAGAGATGCGATTCGCCACCTGGTCATCAGAAGGAGGAAAGGAGAAGATTAATTGTGTGTCGTCTGCATAGCAATGATAGGAGAGACCATGTGAGGTTATGACAGAGCCAAGTGACTTGGTGTATAGCGAGAATAGGAGAGGGCCTAGAACAGAGCCCTGGGGGACACCAGTGGTGAGAGCGCGTGGTGAGGAGACAGATTCTCGCCACGCCACCTGGTAGGAGCGACCTGTCAGGTAGGACGCAATCCAAGCGTGGGCCGCGCCGGAGATGCCCAACTCGGAGAGGGTGGAGAGGAGGATCTGATGGTTCACAGTATCGAAGGTAGCCGATAGGTCTAGAAGGATGAGAGCAGAGGAGAGAGAGTTAGCTTTAGCGGTGCGGAGCGCCTCCGTGATACAGAGAAGAGCAGTCTCAGTTGAATGACTAGTCTTGAAACCTGACTGATTTGGATCAAGAAGGTCATTCTGAGAGAGATAGCGGGAGAGCTGGCCAAGGACGGCACGTTCAAGAGTTTTGGAGAGAAAAGAAAGAAGGGATACTGGTCTGTAGTTGTTGACATCGGAGGGATCGAGTGTAGGTTTTTTCAGAAGGGGTGCAACTCTCGCTCTCTTGAAGACAGAAGGGACGTAGCCAGCGGTCAGGGATGAGTTGATGAGCGAGGTGAGGTAAGGGAGAAGGTCTCCGGAAATGGTCTGGAGAAGAGAGGAGGGGATAGGGTCGAGCGGGCAGGTTGTTGGGCGGCCGGCCGTCACAAGACGCGAGATTTCATCTGGAGAGAGAGGGGAGAAAGAGGTCAGAGCACCGGGTAGGGCAGTGTGAGCAGAACCAGCGGTGTCGTTTGACTTAGCAAACGAGGATCGGATGTCGTCGACCTTCTTTTCAAAATGGTTGACGAAGTCATCTGCAGAGAGGGAGGAGGGGGGAGGATTCAGGAGGGAGGAGAAGGTGGCAAAGAGCTTCCTAGGGTTAGAGGCAGATGCTTGGAATTTAGAGTGGTAGAAAGTGGCTTTAGCAGCAGAGACAGAGGAGGAAAATGTAGAGAGGAGGGAGCGAAAGGATGCCAGGTCCGCAGGGAGGCGAGTTTTCCTCCATTTCCGCTCGGCTGCCCGGAGCCCTGTTCTGTGAGCTCGCAATGAGTCGTCGAGCCACGGAGCGGGAGGGAGGACCGAGCCGGCCTGGAAGATAGGGGACATAGAGAGTCAAAGGATGCAGAAAGGGAGGAGAGGAGGGTTGAGGAGGCAGAATCAGGAGATAGGTTGGAGAAGGTTTGAGCAGAGGGAAGAGATGATAGGATGGAAGAGGAGAGAGTAGCGGGGGAGAGAGAGCGAAGGTTGGGACGGCGCGATACCATCCGAGTAGGGGCAGTGTGGGAAGTGTTGGATGAGAGCGAGAGGGAAAAGGATACAAGGTAGTGGTCGGAGACTTGGAGGGGAGTTGCAATGAGGTTAGTGGAAGAACAGCATCTAGTAAAGATGAGGTCGAGCGTATTGCCTGCCTTGTGAGTAGGGGGAAGGTGAGAGGGTGAGGTCAAAAGAGGAAAGGAGTGGAAAGAAGGAGGCAGAGAGGAATGAGTCAAAGGTAGACGTGGGGAGGTTAAAGTCGCCCAGAACTGTGAGAGGTGAGCCGTCCTCAGGAAAGGAGCTTATCAAGACATCAAGCTCATTGATGAACTCTCCGAGGGGACCTGGAGGGCGATAAATGATAAGGATGTTAAGCTTGAAAGGGCTTATAGCTTGGGGATAGAAGCTGTTAAGAAGCCTTTTGGACATCGACTTGGCGCTCTGGTACCGCTTGCCGTGCAGTAGCAGAGAGAACAGTCTATGACTAGGGTGGCTGGATTCTGACCATTTTTAGGGAATTCCTCTGACACCACCTGTTATAGAGGTCCTGGATGGCAGGAAGCTTGGCCCCAGTGATGTACTGGGCCGTCCGCACTACCCTCTGTAGTGCCTTACAGTCGGAGGCCGAACAGTTGCCATACCAGGTAGTGGTGCAACCAGTCAGGATGCTATCGATGATGCAGCTGTAGAACATTGTGGATCTGAGGACCGATGCCAAATCTTTTCAGGCTCGAGGGGGAATTGGATTTGTCGTGTCCTCTTCAAGACTGTGTGTTTGGACCATGACAGTTCGTTGGTGATGTGGATACCAAGGAACTTGAAGCTCTCAACCTGTTCCACTGAAGCCTGTCGATGAGAATGGGGACGTGCTCGGTCCTCCTTTTCCTGTAGTTCATAAGTATGTCCTTTGTTTTGATCATATTGAGGAAGAGGTTGTTGTCCTTGCACCACACGATCAGGTCTCTGACATCCTCCTTATAGGCTGTCTCATCATTGTCAGTGATCACTGTCATTGGCACACTTGGATTTGGAGACGTGCCTGGCCATGCAGTCATGAGTGAACAGGGAGTACAGGACAGGACTGAGCATGCACACCTGAGGGCCCCTAGTGTTGTGGGCCAGCGTGGCGGATGGGGTGATCCCTACCCTTACCACCTGGGGGTGGCCCGTCAGAAAGTTCAGGATCCAGTTGCAGAGGGAGGTATTTAGTCCCAGGGTCCTGATCTTGGTGTTGAGCTGAGGGCACTATGGTGTTGAACACTGAGCTGTAATCAATGAACAGCATTCTCACATAGGTGTTCCTTTTGTTCTGGTGGGAAAGGGCAGTATTGAGTACAATAGGGATTGCATCATCTGTGGATCTGTTGGTGCGGTATGCAAATTAGGAGTGGGTCTAGGGTATCTGGGATAATGGTGTTGATGTGAGCCATGACCAGCCTTTCAAAGCATGTCAAGGCTACAGATGTGAGCGCTACGGTCAGTAGTCAGTTAGGTTACCTTAGTGTTTTGGGAACAGGGTATATGGTGATCTGCTTGAAACATGTTGGTATTACACACTCAGACAAAGACCTTTTGAAAATGTCAGTGAGGACACTTGCCAGTTGGTCAGCGCATGCTCGGAGCACACATCCTGGTAAGCAGTCTGACCCTGCAGCCTTGTGAATATTGACTTGTTTAAAGGTCTTACTTCAGCTACGGAGAACATGATCAAAATTGTCCGGAACAGCTGGAGCACTCATGCATGTTTCAGTGTTACCTGCCTCGAAGCAATCATATAAGTAATTTAGCTCATCTGGTAGGTTTGTGACAGGTTGTCCTGTATAATACTGAATAGGTACAGCAGTCTATCAAAAGACATACACATGGTGTAGTTTGCTGAAAAAAGGATGGTTTATTGTATTGATCACATACTACAATTGGCATTAGGGATGAAAAATAGCTAATCATTCACACACTTCAAACTCAAATCAAATTGTGCAAACCATAAATCAAACTCCTAAGGCTAAACTTAAACAAAAACCCAAAGTGAACACAAGAGGATGTTCTCAGCCCACGTGGCCAGTATGGAGAAGCCGGTTTCTCAGTAAGACAATGGCAAGCATCATCTTCATTGTAAATTATCAAATCAACCCAAATGTTAAACAAGGAAAAATATCTAAAAAGCACAGTCACATTTTAAAAGAGGGGGTTTGGACTAGCATAACATTCCCTAAAATGCAGTACCAATTACCATTATACATATCACTGTACTGTGGAATAAAATATTGATGTTCTGTTCTGATTTGTGGTGCAAGATATTATAAGACAAACTACATACTGTGTTAACATCCAATGAGAGAAAAGCATTGACATGACCCGTTCTTTTCCCAATCTTTCCTTCAGTCTACTTTCTAAAAACTACTCACTGCACCACACTGACTACACCCACTTGGTCTCCATATGTGTTCCATTATCTGGACTGGTCAGTTACCTCACAGCCAGGAAGACTTTGTATTCCTCAATATCACCTCATCTTCCTACTTATCCTCCACATCCAAAATATCTATCAATAATTTTCCATAGAGCTCCTTCAATGTCCCACCTTTGTTGGGCAGGATAGTGTGTGTGTGTGTGTGTGTGTGTGTGTGTGTGTGTGTGAAACAGTGCAACACGCAGGATCGTGTGGGTGAGTGTGCAACACGCAGGATCGTGTGGGTGAGAAGCAGTGGAGCAGCCCCTGCTGCCTGCAGGTCAGGGGCTCTATACAGTACTGCTATGGGACTGAGGGGAAGGAGGTGGAGTGGAAAGGGAGTAGGGGTAGAGGATAGTGTAAAGCAGAAGATAAGGAAAATGGGTTGAACTTACATCCATCCACTTATGAAGTCATCATTTAATTTTACTTGACATTGAAGACTGTCAGGTTGAGGTTCAATAGTAGGCCTATTACTAATTCCTAAGCTTTGGGCATCTGAAGAATAACGAACAACTATGAGGATGAAGTTGCCCTTCGAGACTTATTTAAAGTCAGGTTAACATTTCCTCCTTGTGGTTAAGGTTATGTATCAGAGGGGGGTAAAACTGAGCCCAGATCTGTTCCTTCGGGCAACTTTTACCCCAGAGCAGGTGAAAGTAATGGAAGGGTTGACGGGTCATCGATTAAAGGTAAGAAGTGATTTTCCATAGTTGGTTAGCGTTCAGTGGAGATGTTGGTGGAGGGGTTCTGGATGTGCTGGGCGCTGCAGCCCTTACACAGGATGTGACCATCCAGGGGGTAACAGCCTCGCTCCTCACCCTCAGAGGACAGGAGCAGACCACACTCCTGGAGGAGACAGATATCACACAGGGTCAATCCAGGAACACTGGATTAGGTTCAATTGAAGGGGCTGTGAACATTTAACATGGCCTGCCAAACTGTAAATATCATTCAACTTGAGTGACCGTTTTACTAACACGGTGACCTCTCACCTCACACACATAGCACTTGACGTGGAAGTTGCGGCCCAGCGCCACTATAATGACCGTCTCTTCCTGGCCCGGCTCGGCGATGATGACCTGGCCACACACTGAGCAGCGAGGGGCAAACTTCCTGTGTGGGACAGGAAGCAGGAAGTACCAGTGTCAACACTAACATAAAAGCTCAGAGGGTGGAAAACTAACAATCAGATATAATAATCTGTCCAATGGACACATGTCTAAATTTAAACTCGTAAAGGGTAATTCAGAAATGATTTGATCAATGGGAGACTTGATCAATTAAACTTTGAATTATGCTTTGAGTGCAGGTTTTAGACATGAGTTGATTGAGTGGTTCAGCAGTGTAAGGCACTGCTTGAGATGTCACGACAGCGTCGGGTTCGAGATCCGTGAGGAGGCGCACAATTGGCCCAGTCTCCAACCCAGGGTTAGGGGAGGGTTTTGCTTGCCGGGATATCCTTTTCCCATCGCGCTCTAGCGATGGGATAAGGATGTGCCAGGCCGGCAGCATACACGCCGACACCCTCGCCAGTTCTACAGCGTTTCATCCGACACATTGGTGCGGCTTGCTTCAGGGTTACGTGAGCAGTGTGTCAAGAAGCTGGGCGGCTTGGCGGGGTTGTGATTTCGCCTCTTGAGTCCGTACGGGAGTTGCAGCGATGGGACAAAACTAACTGCCAATTGGATATCATGAAATTGGGTAAAAAAAAAATAAGTAGTCAGTATCTGGCGCCAAGTAAGTGTTTCCTATCCATGTTGCTGACCTGTGGAAGTCGTCAAGGCAGTGGATCTGGGAGGTGGCGTCCACGGTGAAGGGCACGCCGTCCAGGCAGCAGCCACACACAACACAGTTGAAGCAGCGCGGGTGGTAGGCACTGCCCATAGACCACAGGATACGGTCCAGGATGGGCTTGGAGCACATAAAGCAGCGCTCTAGGATACTCTGAGGGGGGAGGGAGAGGAGCAGCACACGTTCAGACAGAATAGTGTGTGTGTGAGAGAATCCAATAGATACGGAGAAACAAAAAAAGAGCAACTGATGAATTGAGAGACTACTGCTAAAAATAAATGTAGAACAAAAGAGAGGGAGAAGAGACTTCTCAATACATAAAGAGGACAGTCAGTGACAGCCACTCACAATGTAACAGCTCTTGCAGTAGCTCTGCTTGTCCAGGTCGTAGAACGGTTGCCCCCGGAAAGGGGCTTGGCAGATGACGCAAGTGAAACGCTCCACGGCGATACAGCCGCCAAGGATTTCGTCACCCCAACGTGCACAGCTACCTGGTAGTATTGGAAGGGGAGAAGAGATGAGGAAAATGGGAGGGACATATTGTGGAATTGAAATTAACTGTGTTGCCCAAGGGGAAATGAAGATGTGTTGACTGGACTGTTATTGACAAAGGACATACAATTTTATTAGAAAGAGGAACGTACCAAGGTATTCCTCTGTAGGGGGATGATTCATGTCATACACCAACTTCTTTGTGAGCCCATCCAACTCCTCTCGTCTCAGAACTGCGCTCCGCTGCTGGACAAATAAATGAACATTTCCCAGGAAATATAAAAAATAACGTTCAGCATTTAGATTTCACTTTCCCATTTAGATCAGTGAAAGACTGGAGAAGCAAGTATTCAAAAAGGACCAAAGTTTATCTTAGAGAAACCACAAACAGTAGTTGATGTTTGAACTCCAGACACTCACCTTACTGGGCTGATAGGCGGAGCTTGGTGCCGAGCCTGACCCTGATTGATGAGTCTCTGGGCCTCTTTTGGGAGTGGGACTCTGCGATGCTCTCACTGCAGACCAGGCGGTACTCGCCTTGTAGCTCCCCTCAGAGTGCAGTTGCTGGGCTTGGGATGCGAGATTCTGGGGCGAGTTCCGCAACATGTGCTGGAGGTGTGGGGGAGGGGTGTAACCCTGCTCAGCTTGCCTACCAGTCTGGGAGTAGGTGACAGGCTGAGCTGTTTTGACCTGGACACTGAACCTCGGGCCAGTAGGGGTGGAGGCGGTAGTGTAGGAGGCAGGTACATGCTGGGGGTAGGGTTTGGAGACCTGGGCGTCAGTGTAGTCTGGCTGGGGGAAGTACTGGAGACCCTGGTGGGGATCACTGGGGTTTGGGGAAGCAGGATGGTCCGTGGACTGAGGTGGTAAACCCATAGACGGCCATCCCTGAGATTTGGCTCCTGGCTGGGCTGAGGGTTTGTTGTAAGGCACGTTGTCGTACAGCTGCAAAATAATGGAAAGGGACCATAAATACATTGTAAGTACTGGATTAAAAAATATATGTAACTAACAACCGAGGCCTAAATATCCAGAGGAACCAGTGATAATGTTTTCATGGCTGTCTGAAAGTGTAAACAGTCTTATGCTTCTGTATTAAGTCTCGAAGGTATCCTTTGTTCCTCACAGTCCCATGTAGTCATGTAGCCTACCTGTGTGCTGCTTCGTGAATAGCTGTCCAGATCAGCCAGCATGCAGGTGAGTGAGTCAATCTCTCCCTCAATGTTCAAATAGTTTCCAATCGGCTTCTCAGGGTGTGCAAGGTGCTTTTAAAAAAGAAATTGAGCAGGATCACATAATAAAGATGGATTCCTTAATAACATGTCAATAGAGGGAGATGGATAGGTATACAAAAAAGAAATGGCCAAATATATTTGTCCATTGTCCAAATACATTTTTATTTGAATATTATGAGTAATTTCTGGCTTTATAACAAAATTAAATGACTACAAATCTTTGCCTGGAAACTACACTAAACACTATGGTGAAATGGATTAATAGTCAGTGGGGATTCCAGGCTACAGAAACAATTACAACCTACCATCAGCTGGTAGCGGTCCATGTGAGGGTTCAATGATTGGTCTTCTTTGAGTCTTTGGGGAGGTGGTTGGTAGTAGTGGTCAATAGATTTAAGGTGAAACCCTGGGTCCTCTTGGTGGTGGTGCTGCATGGGCCCAGCTGTAGAACACATACAAATCAGTGCACTTTACATTTACAAACAAGACTTAATAACCACAGGGTACACACTTAACATTAATCACGTCAAACATTTACTTCAAGATGTTTATTTACATCAAGTGCTAATCACCAAAGGTGTTGATGTACTCAGTAGTGCGTCGGGGCCAACGTTCTACTCCAAGGCTTGAGCTACAGAATAACAGACTTCTGATTTTCAAAATAGTCCATCACAAGTTCATAATAGCAAGGTTTCACACAAGACAAGCCCAGTGTAATGTAAGGCCCATCACCATGTTCTTACCTGTGGGTCCAGAAGCCATGTCCCGAGTGGCCATTCCGCCTCCTCCTCTGTTCTGGTCATGGACCACATACTTGGGCCGGGTGTCCGAGGAGACCTTCTTGGGCGGCTGTCTGTACACGGCTGGTCCAGAGTCGGACATCTGGGGGACGGGTCTCTCCGGGCTATCCGGAGTCTTCGGAGGCGGCCAGGTATGACCAGACACGTCAGGGTTCTGAAAGAAAAATAGGTTGTCGTGATTAAACTGTTGTGCAAGTGTTTTATAGTTTTAAAATATATGTTGGTATTAATAAGTTTCTCATATAAAAATAAAAAAAACAGGTGCACTGTTATTTAGGTTACAGGTAAGTACTGGAAACCCAATGATGCTTCAACCTGGATGTCCTGTGTCAACTCACATACGCAGATTAACAATAGTCTTATAGTTGAGAAGCAGCAAGAGAGTACCATTACCAACCATAAGGGAATTCCAGCAGACAAAGACACAAGAGGGGTATACCACAAAGCAGGGTCAAGGAGTTAGCCAGAATAATTATTCAGAAAGAACTGTATTCTTCAGAAAGAAACTTAAAATGTGCGTTGCCTGATTCAGGGTTGCCCTGGGTGCATGTTTTTCTTTTTGCCCTAGCAATACACAGCTGATTCAAATAATCAAAGCTTGATGATTTGGTTATTTGAATCAGCTGTGTAGTGCTAGGGCAAAAGCCAAAACATTCACCTGAGGGCGGGGCATGACCATGTTTGGGAAACCCTGGTCTAATTGACTCAGCGACAGAAAAAAAACACAGCAAAGTTTAACTCCCTTAATGAACCAGAAAATCAAGTTATTTCTGGATGTGCATTACATTTGGCTGGCTAACTCATTGATCCAGCTATGCAGTATACCACTATGTTTCACAGAGTGAACCAACACACACACTCAAAGAACAAAATACGTGCACGATACCACAGGTGCGAGATCTATGGCTTGTCCCACAACAAAAAAGGACGCATGTTTGAACCAGGTATAAACAGGGTAAATGTGCATAGTGTTTTTATTCATTCTTGAAAGATATTCTGTAATATTGTCAGTTCAAAAGTGATACAATTTCAAGAGGACTGGGCAGATTAAATGACCATAACTTGTACTTGTTAAATGATTTGATGAAGCTTCTGATAATGTCTTGGTCCTTGAATAACTGACAGAAGTGGTCCCATGAAAACCCATCATGTTATGGAGTCTAGCAACAAAGAAGATCAAATATACATGGCCATATCCATGGTGCCAGTCAGGTTGTGGTTTCTGTAGTTGTATTTTATTCTATTGTACTGTACTCTACAGGACCTCTCACACATCCTCCTGCTGAAGATGTTGGACCTGATGGCCACAGCCGCGGGAGGGAACGAGGTACTACCGGACCTGGAGGAGGCACTCGGGGTGAGGTCGGAGGTGGTGCGCCAGCTACCCCTCAACCAACGTGAACGCAAGGCAGGATGCCGGAACTTCTATTGGAAGACCTTCACATCATGTTAGCCCGCCTCCTCACCATCACCAAGCAGCCCCTCTTCTTCCTGTTGGATCATTTAAAGACCTATTTCTTACAATGTCACACATGTACTGTAAAATGATAGATATTTAATGTTTTGCATTGATTAAGGTCTGGAAAAAATCAAATAAACTTATTGTAATGTTCTAAGTATGTCACTTTCTCATAGGTTGTCATGTGAAATAATACTGAACAGGTTTAAGGTTGGGGTCTAGTACAGCAGTCTATCAAAAGACATATAGTTGAAGTCGGATGTTTACATAAACCTTGGCCAAATACATTTAAATTCAGTTTTTCACAATTCCTGACATTTAATCTAAGTAAAAATTCCCTTTCTTAGGTCAGTTAAGATTATCACTTTATTTTAAGAATGTGAAACATGCAGAAAAATAGTAGAGAGAATGATTTATTTCAGCTTTTAAATCTTTTACATACAGTACAATCAATTAGTATTTGGTAGCATTGCCTTTAAATTGTTTAACTTGGGTCAAACGTTTCAAGTAGCCTTCCACAAGCTTCCCACAATAAGTTGGGTGAATTTCGGCTAATTCCTCCTGACAGAGCTGGTGTAACTGAGTGAGGTTTGTAGGCCTCCTTGCTCACACACACTTTTTCAGTTCTGCCCACAAATTCTCTATAGGATTGAGGTCAGGGCTTTGTGATGGCCACTCAAATACCTTGACTTTGCTGTCCTTAATCCATTTTGCCACAACTTTGGAAGTATGCTTGGGGTCATTGCCCATTTAGAAGACACATTTGCGACCAAGCTTTAACTTCCTGACTGATGTCTTGAGATGTTGTTTCCACATATCCACATAATTTTCCATCCTCATGATGCCATCTACTTTGTGAAGTGTACCAGTCCCTCCTGCAGCAAAGCACCCCCACAACATGATGCTGCCACCCCCATGCTTCACGGTTGGGATGGTGTTCTTAGGTTTGCAAGCCTCCCCCTTTTTCCTCCAAACATAACGATGGTCATTATGGCCAAACAGTTCTAACTTTGTTTCATCAGACGAGAGGACATTTCTCCAAAAAGTATGATCTTTGTCCCCATGTGCAGTTGCAAAGCGTAGTCTGGCTTTTCTATGGTGGTTTTGGAGCAGAGACTTCTTCCTTGCAGAGTAGCCTTTCAGGTTATATTGATACAGGACTCATTTTACTGTGGATATACTTTTGTACCAGTTTCCTCCAGCATCTTCACAAGGTCATTTGCTGTTGTTCTGGGATTGATTTGCACTTTACGCACCAAAGTACGTTCATCTGTAGGAGACAAAACAAGTCTCCTTCCTGAGCGGTATGACGGCAGTGTGGTACCATGGTGTTTATACTTGCGTACTATTGTTTGTACAGATGAATGTGGTACATTCAGGCTTTTGGAAATTGCTCCCAAGGATGAACCAGACCTGTGGATGTCTACAATTGTTTTTCTGAAGTCTTGGCTGATTTCTTTTGATTTTCCCATCATGTCAAGCAAAGAGGCACTGAGTTTGAAGGCAGGCCTTGAAATACATCCACAGATACACCTCCAATTGATTGAAATATTGTCAATTAGCCTATTAGAAGCTTCTAAAGCCATGATATCATTTTCTGGAATTTTTCAAGCTGTTTGAAGGCAGTCAATTTAGTGTTTGTAAACTTCTGACCCACTGGGATTGTGATACAGTGAAATAATCTGTCTGTAAACAATGGTTGGAAAAATTACTTGTGTCATGCACAAAGTAGATGTCCTAACCGACTTGCCAAAACTATAGTGTTTGAAAAACTAGCTTTAATGACTTCAACTTAAGTGTATGTAAACTTCCGACTTCAACTGTACACATGGCGTAGTATGCTGGAAAAAAAGGATGGTTTATTGAATTGATCACAAACTACAATCGGCATTCGAGAAGAAAGCTAATCATTTACACACACCTACTTCAAACTCGAGTCAAATTGTACAAACACCTGCTCAGTCTATTCCGCTCCAGGACAAATAAGATTATTCTGCACTTATCTGTACGATGCTGTGGAACATAAAACAATTACACACAGTTAATCTCAATATCACAGATAAACATAGACTTTGCGACAATAGCAGTACAAGAACAGGAGTTGAAATAAATAAAGTGGAAAATTCAACTCACAGGGCTCAAAACAGGGACCTTCATATCATTGTGCTCATTGACCTATACTCTGAGAAGAATCAAATGCTGAAACAAAACATGATTCTGGACAAAGGAAACAATTGGTATTTTAAGGGTCCTGTAGTTGGAAGAGAAGCTTCAAAACCGTAAAATCATACTACCAGTTTTTACGTTACAAAATGAAGACAGGGGGACGGAGAATCTTAAGGACAAATTACATCAACACAATGTGTGAATAATTCCAATGTCGCAGAGTTACTTAAACATGGTCGATGGTGCTATGAGGGCAGGGATTGGACACAAATCAAAGTCCTAAGACTAAACTTAAACAAAAACCCATAATGAACACAAGAGGATGTTCTCAGCCCAAGTGGCAAGCATGGAGATGGCGGTTTCTCATTAACCTCCACGGGATCGGTGACCCCCCACCCCACAGGACAGTTAAGATAATGTGCTCTAATGTGATTAGCATGAGGTTGTAAGTAACAAAAACATTTCCCAGGACATAGACATATCTGATATGGGCAGAAAGCTTAACTTCTTAATCTAGCTGCACTGTCAAATTTACAGTAGCTATGAGTGAAAGAATACCATGCTATTGTTTGAGGAGAGTGCACAGTTATGAACCTGAAAATGTATCAATAAACCAAATAGGCACATTTGGGCAGACCTGAATTTGTATTTTATTTTTAAATACAGAAATGCAATGGTTCATTGGATCAGTCTAAAACTTTGCCCACACATTCCTGCTATCTCGTGGCCAAAATCTAAATTTGGTGTTTACTTTGAAGTTGTATCAAGAATATGCATATCCTTGCTACAGGCAGTTAGATTTGGGTTTGTCATTTTAGGTGAAAATTGGGGGGAAAAGGGTTGGAGCTTAATAGATTTTTACAGTTTTTCCTCAGTCTCTTTGGTGCATTTCTTAGATTAAAAAAAAATGCAATTCTTGATACTACTTGTACAAATTCCAAATCATCTAGTCACTTGTGCACATCATTAAAGCAATTTCTTATTCCTTTGAACAAATTGCAATATATAATGTACAAGTGTCAGGTTTTTTCCACATGATCAATTGCTCATGTCATGTTGATCAAAATATAGTAGATGGTTCTCTGTTGAATAGTCTTACCCCTCAAAACATCTAGGCATTAGTTCCTTGCATAAGCCATTACATGCAAAATTGTTGAACTATTTGTCATAAACTGTCAAGCATAGTTTTACACATTTCTAGTAGACCTTTTGTACAAAAACTTGAATTGATGAATCGTGCAGGTGAAATTGACCCTCACTCATGAAGGAATGTAAAGTGTTTGTTGGTTGAACTATCAAACAGTTGTCTAAATTGCTCACAGGTGCATCTCATGAAGAATCAATTGGCAAGCATATATAGACAGACCACAACACAGAGTTGCAATTTTCCAATAATGGATGGACCAGGAAACGAACAGGGTCAACAGCCAAGAGGAGGAAGAAGAGGAGCAAGGATGCGTGGTGGAAGGCAAAACAGAGGAAGAGACAGAAGAGGACATAGGCGCATATCTGATGACATAAGGGCCACTATTGTAGACCATGTTGTCAATCATGGCCTTACAATGGCTGAGGCGGGTCGAAGGGTGCAGCCGAATATTGGGAGATCTGTGTCCTCAATAGTTCAAACGTTTCGAAGAGAGAACAGGTATGTCCACCAATGTACAGTGCAGTTACTGTATATAAGCAGTATACTGTATACTTCCTACAATGCTTCATATTACAGTAGTCCACTTGTATTTCACAGCATACAGAAATATACTCTATACAGATACATACTGCACCTTACATGCACCCACCTGTATGTTTTACAGTAAAATGTGTGTTCGCATAGTTTTTGTCTATATGAAAGTGTGCGATGCATCATTGCATTTTTCCCCACATAGGACTGCAAGATTACCTCAAACCGGTGGCAGAGGACGCCTTTTCACACCTCAACAGGAGGAGGCTATTTGCACCATGGTCCTAGCAAACAATGCCATTAGACTCAGGGAAATACAAAGGACCATTATAGAAGACAACGATGTCTTTGAAAACATCCATACGGTTAGCATCTCAACCATCGACAGGGTGCTGCATAGAAACCAGATGAGTATGAAACAGCTGTACCGTGTACTATTCCAAAGGAATGAGGACAGAGTTAAGGAGCTACGGTACCAGTATGTACAGGTAAAACATATCTATGTAACTACTTTACAGCAACATTTTATAGTGATACATAGTACAGTAAGCATAAACTGCACACATTTCCATTGCTGTGGAAGGAACATTCAATATATGTACATTTTGTCACTCTTCCTTACCAAAACAAATTCAACTGTGTGTTCTGGGATATATCGTATAATGGAGTTGGAATCAAGTGAACCCTCTCACAACTTTGTATACGTGGATGAGGCTGGCTTCAACCTGACCAAATGCAGAAGGAGGGGTCGGAATATCATCGGTCACAGAGCTACTGTGGATTTGCCAGGCCAACGGGGAGGAAATATCACCATGTGTGCTGCTATTTCGGAGCATGGTGTCCTAACCCATATCCCCCTTATAGGGCCATGCAACACCCAGCATCTACTCAACTTTTTAAAGACTCTCTACAGGGCTCTCATCCCTGATGATGAGGGGTCTGTTTAGAGAGGATTTGCCAAAATACGTGGTCATTTGTGATAATGTGAGTTTCCATCAATCAAACATCATAAGGCAATGGTTTGTGACCCACCCGAGGATGCTCATAGAATTCCTCCCAATTGAGGAGTTATTTTCAGCATGGAGATGGAAGGTGTACGATCGTCAGCCACACACACAGATGACCCTGCTGGCTGCAATGGATGCAGCATGTGAGGACATCACAGTAGATGGATAAGGCATTCCAAAAGATTATTTCCACGTTGCATTGGAAGGGAAAATATCCGGTGTGATGTGGATGAGAATATGTGGGCCGACAGACAGGAACGTCTGGATGTGTAGAGACAGCACAACTGTGCTGCGGGCAAAGTTGTGCCTAAGGGGTGGTTTCCTGTGTTTCTTTCTAATTTAGTTTTTTTTCCTTTGTGCCCATTGGGTTGTCCAGTCTCTTTCAATCAATAACCCACATACAGTAATATGTAAATAGTACTGTTGAAATTGATATGCTATAGAAGTGCAGCCTTGTGCATTTTCAATACAGTAACTGTCATCCAAACTATAGCCTAAGTTTACATCAGGTAATACTGTCAAAGTACAGTTACATTAACATGCCTAAACATTTTGACGACCTTGTTCGTGAACAATGACAACATTCTGATGATCATTCTCATGATCATTGGCATGAATATTTACTTTTGAGATGTACTAAGGATTTTTAGTGACTGACTAGCTTTAGAAACATATATATATATTGCAGTTTGTACAAATTGTTCTGAAAAATGCACTTATTTTGCACATGTTAGGGATGATGTGAAAAATGCACCAAAGCGACTGAGAAAAACTAAGACAATGGCAAGCATACTTCATTGCACCTTATTCATCTTCATTGTAACATCAAATCAACCCAAATATTAAAAAAGGAAAAACATTTTAAAAGAGGGGGTTTGGACTAGTATACAAGTAACATTCTCTGAAATGCAGCACCATTATCAATATACAAAACGCTGTCCTGGGGAATACAATATTGATGTTATGTTCTGACATGTGGTGCCAAATACCATTACATGACGGGCTACCGAGTGACGCAGCGGCCTAAGGCACTGCATGAGGCATCACTACAGTCCCTGGTTTGATTCCAGTCTGTATCACATCCGGCCATGATTGGGAGTCCCATAGGGCGGCTCACAATTGGCCCAGTGTTGTCCGGTTCGGCTGGGGTAGGCAGTCATTGTAAATAAGAATTTGTTCTTAACGGATTTGCCTAATTTTAAAAAAAAGGTTGCATTTAAATTTAAAAAATACGTTATTAACATCCAATGAGATCAAAGCATCGACTTTAATGATCATGTTCTCTCTAAACAATCTTTCCGTCTACTTTCTAAAAACTCTTATTCACTGCACAACACACTGACTACACCCACTTGGTCTCCAATGAAAGGTCTCCAAACACATTCACTCCACAACCAAAACCACCTGCAATACAAACTCAGTCACAGAAATACTTTGCATATGTGCACTTTGTTTATGAGGCAGTTCAGCGCAGTTATTGACTTTAGTGGTATACAAAATATATGTTCCATTATCTGGACTTGTCAGTTACCCCACAGCAAGGAAGACATTGTATTCCTCATCATTATCCTACTCTTCCTCAATATCACCTAATGTTCATACTTATCATCCACCACATCGTCAATATATATCAATCATTATTTTCCATAGAGCTCCTTTCATGTCCCACCTGTGTCTGGTAGGATAGTGTGAGACAGTGTGCAACATATGCAGGATCGTGTGTGAGACATGATCTGTGTTGAAAATACCCATACTAACATACTGTATAGTACATAATGAGTACTACAAACGATTAGTTCATTTCAGTATACTGTGAACGAAATGAGATCCTTACAGTTGAGAGTACTAGCGCCTCGCCTCTCTACCGGAAGTTGTGAATGTTAATATACAACCTCATACTAGCTAGTTTGCATAAATTACTAAATAAGACGTTTTACAACTTCGGGTGTGTTCTCAATCTGGAGTGCCAAACTGCTCTTGTAAATTCAGAACATTCCGCTCTCTGAGCACACACTGGACGCTCGGGACGGGGAGTAAAGTTTATTTCAGCGTTCTGACCCCAAGCTAACGTTGGCTACTTCCAGACAAATGAAACCACTGACCATTTACTCGCCCTGGCAGATCTGATTATGCAGTGTTCATGTTATCCAGAGCGTTAGTGACTAACTGTGCTCCTGGCAACAATTTAAGTACGTTTTTTTTTGCCGACGTTTACTGACACCGGCCATATTACATTACATTAATTATTCTGCGCTCTGGTACACTCAGACGAGAGAATTTAAGAAAGCGTCCGAATGTCCAACGACTATACCATTTAGCTAAACTAAGAATGACGGGAATAATCAAGTCAATAAACGTTGGGTAGTTAGCCTATAGATAAGATACTGGCAAGTTTGATGTATACGTAGGCAACAAATGTATAAGTAGCCTAGCTAACATACCGCCTGAATATACTGCTGTAATGACTTTTTATTTAACTAGGCAAGTCACATAAGAACAAATTCTTATTTACAATGACCGCCTACAGAGGAACAATGGGTTACCTGCCTTGTTCAGGGGCAGAAAGACAGATTTTTACATTGTCAGCTCGGGGATTCAATCCAGCAACCTTTCGGTTACTGGATTACTTCTTATTTTGGTGCAAGATACCATTTAGTAAGACATACAGGAACGTTTGGCATACTAACTATATCCATACTATGACCAATAAGCATAGTATATAGACAATTCACGTCACAAATAGTATGGTTAGTATGAGTATTCAAACACAGCTATAGTGTGCAACATGCAGGATAGTGTGTGAGATGAGCAATGGTGGAGTCAAGGATTTGGGGTAGTGCAGCCCCTGCTGCCTGCAGGTCAGGGGCTCTATACAGTACTGCTATGGGACTGAGGGGTAGGGGATAGGGTGTGGTGGAAAAGGAGTATGGGTAGAGAATGTAGAGGATAGGTGATAGTGTAAAGCAGAGGATACGGAAGGGGATAGGGGTCAAACTATTTGTCAATCCATGTTTCAATACCCTGTCTTGAACCTGTACAAATAAACCTGGTCAAGGGAAATTAAATAATGACTTCACATTGAAGACTGTCAGATTGAGGTTCAATAGTAGGCCAACTACTACTGATTCCACAGCTTTGGGCATCTGAAGTATAAAGAAAGGCTATGAGAGGATAAAAGTGAAGGGGGATGAAGATGCCCTTCGACACTGATCTCAAGTCAGGTTAACATTTCCCCATTGTGGTTAAGATTATGAGTCAAAGAAGGGTAGAACTGATTCCAGATCTGGTCCTTACGGCAACTTCTACGTAAAGCAGGTGAAAGTAATGAAAGGGTTGAGGGGGTCATAGGTTAAAAGGTAAGATGTGATTTTCCATAGTTGGTTAGCAGTCAGTGGATATTTTAGCAGAGAGGTCCTGGATGCGCCGGGCGCTGCAGCCCTTACACAGGATGTGACCGTCCAAGGGGTAACAGCCTCGCCCCTCACCTTCAGACGACAGGAGCAGACCACACTCCTGGAGGGGACAGAGAACACACACACAGGGTCAATGCAGGAACACTGGATTGGGTTCAACTGATTGGGCTGTGAACTTTTGACGTGATGGCCTGCCAAACTGTAAACATCACTCAACTAGCATGAGATGTATAACTAAAACACACACACAGACAGTGACCACTCACCTCACACACATAGCAGTTGACATGGAAGCTGCGGTCCAGCGCCACTATCCTGACCGTCTCCTCTTGGCCAGGCTCGGGCATGATGGCCTGGCCACACACTGAGCAGCGTGGGGCAAACTTCCTGTGTGGGACAGGAGGCTGGAAGTTTCAGCGTCAACACTAACAGAGTTTAGAGGGTGGAAAACTAACAATCAGATATAATCTGTCCAATAGACACATGCCTAAAACTTCAAATCAAAGCGTAATTTGCGTCCGTGTTTCTGACCTGTGGAAGTCGTCTATACAGTGGATCTGATAGGTGGCGTCCACGGTGAAGGGTACACCATCCAGGCAGCAGCCACACACAACACAGTTGAAGCAGCGCGGGTGGTAGGCCTTGCCCATGGCCCGTAGGATACGGTCCAGGATGGGCTTGGAGCACTTGGAGCAGCGCTCTAGGGTACTCTGAGAGGGGAGGGAGAGGGGCAGCACAGGTTCAGACAGAATAGTGTGTGTGTGAGAGAGAGAAGCTGATAGTTATGGAGATAGACACCGAGAAAGAGTGCAAGAGAAGGCGAGATCAACTGATGAATTGAGAGAATACTGCTAAAAAGAAACGTAGAACAAAAGAGAGCGAGAAGAGCCTTCTCAATACAAAGAGGACAGTCAGTGACAGCCACTCACAATATAACAGCTCTCGCAGTAGCTCTGCTTGTCCAGGGCGTAGAACGGTTGCCCCCGGAGACGAGTGTGGCAGGTGATGCAAGTGAAACACTCCACGTGGAACACCTGCTCCATGGCAATACAGCCACTGCCGTCGCCAAGGACGTTGTCACCGCAACGTGCACAGCGACCTGGTTGTATTGAAAGGGGAGAAGAGATGAGGAAAATGGAGGGACATATTGTGGCATTGAAAGGAACTGTGTCACCCAAGGAAAAATTAAGATGTAATAACAGTCCAGTCAAAACATAGGACATACAATTTTATTAGAAAGAAAGTGGAACGTACCAAAGTATTCTTCTGTAGGGGGATGATTCATGTCATACACCAACTCCTTAGTGAGCTGGTCCAACTCCTCCTCTGGCCTCAGAGCTGCTGTCCCCTGCTTGACAAATATATGAACTTTTTTCATAAAGATCAACATAGAGACTTTACTTTCCCATTTAGGTCAGTGAAACCAAGAGACTGAAGATACGTATTCAAAAAGGACCATAGTTTACCTTAAAAAAAAGAGACACCACAAACAGTCGTAGATGTTTGAACTCCACAGACACTCACCTTACTGGGCTGATAGGCGGAGCTTGGTGCCGAGCCTGACCCTGATCGATGAGTCTCTGGGCCTCTATTGGACATGGGGCAATGGGTAGCTCTCCCTCCAGACCCTGCATCACTCCCCTTGTAACCCTTCTCAGAGTGCAGCTCCTGGGCTTGGGAATCGGGCTGTGGAGGGTACCAGCCCAGGGGGCCAGTCTGATTCTGGGATGGGGGCCACAACGCGTGCTGGCGGTGTGGGGGAGGGGTGTAAGCCTGTTCAGCTTGCCTACCAGTCTGGGAGTTGGTGACAGGCTGAGCTGTTTTGACCTGGACACTGAACCTCGGGCCAGTAGGAGTGGAGGCGGTAGTGTAGGGGGCAGGGACAGGCTGGGGGTAGCGTTTGGATACCTGGGCGTCGGTGTAGTCTGGCTGAGGGAAGTACTGGAGACCCTGGTGGGGATCACTGGGGTATGGGGGTGCAGGAGCGTACTGGGACTGGGATTGGGGGTGAGGGGAGAATCCCATGGACTGCCTGCCCTGAGAGGGTTCTCCTGGCTGGGCTGAGGGTTTGTAGCAGTCCCCTGAGAAGTGTTTGTCGTAAGGCACGTTGTCGTACAGCTGCGAAAGAATGGAACGGGACCATAAATATATATATATTTTTAAAGCATTCCTAACAGTCTCATGTAGTCAATCAGGTAGCCTACCTGTGCGCTGTTTTGTGGATGGCTGTCCAGATCGGCCAGCATGCAGGTGAGCGAGTCAATCTCTGCATCGATGTTGGAGTGGTGCTTTAGAAAATTGAGCAGGATCACATAATAAAGATGGGCGCCTTTATAAAATGTCACAACAGAAGGAGATGAATAGGTAGAGCAAATGTAGAAATGTGCACGTGTTTGTCCTTTGTCCCAATACATTTTTATTTTAATATTACTGAGCAATTTCTGGCTTCATAACAAAATTACATTACTACAACTACTTTGCCTAGAAAGTACACTAAACACCATGGTGAAATGGACCAATAATCAGTGGGAATTCCAGGATACAGATGCAATTACAACCTACCATCAGCTGGTAGCGGTCCATGTGAGGGTTCAAGGATTGGTCTTCTTCAAGCCCTTGGGGAGGTGGTTGGTAGTAGTGGTCATTAGATTTAGGGTGAAACCTTGGGTCCTCTTGGTGGTGGTGCTGCATGGGCCCAGCTGTAGAACACATACAAATCAGTGCACTTTACATTTACAAACAAGACTTAATAACCACAGGGTACACACTTAACATTAATCACAACAAACATTTATTTACATCAAGTGCTAATCACCAAAGGTGTTGATGTACTCAGTAGTGTGTCAGGACCAACGCTGTACTACAAGGCTTGAGCTACAAAATAACGGACTTCTGACTTTCACAATAGTCCAGCACAAGTTCATAATAGCAAGGTTTCACACAAGACAAGCCCAGTGTAATGTAAGGCCCACCACCATGTTCTTACCTGTGGATCTTGTAGCCAAGTACCTAGTGGCCATTCCGCCTCCTCCTCTGTTCTGGTCATGGACCACATACTTGGGCCGGGTGTCCGAGGAGACCTTCATGGGCAGCTGTCTGTACACGGCTGGTCCAGATTGGGACATTCGAGGGACCGGTCTCACTGGGCTACCCAGAGTCTTTGGAGGCGGCCAGGTAGGACCAGACATGTCAGGGTTCTGAAAAAAAGGTTGTCGTGATTAAACTGTTACAATTTAAAACTATAACAAAACACTTACATGTTGGTATTAAGGTTCTTATATTAAAATTAAAACAGCTGCAAGTCCTATTTTGGCAATTAGATTTTTTAAAACTGCCACACCAACATACTTTCTGTTGGCATATTTAGGTCACAGGTAAGCACTGTAAACCCAGAGATGCTTCAACCTGGATTTCCTATGTCAACTCACATAAGTGGTTTAACAATAGGCTTATAGATGAGAAGCAACTATGGCAACTGCTCGGCATCTGACCCTAAGGTGCTACAGAGGGTTGTGCATACAGCCCAGTTCATCACTGTGGCCAAGCTTCCTGCCATCCAGGACCTATATAATAGCCAGTGTCAAAGGAAAGCCCATAAAATTGTCAGAGACTCCAGTCACCCAAGTCAGACTGTTTCCTCTGCTAGCGCACAGCAAGCGGTACCAGAGCGCCAAGTCTAGGACCGAAAGGGTATCCTTAACAGCTTCTACCCACAAGCCATAAGACTGCTGAACAATTAATCAAATGGCCACCAGACTATTACATTGACACACCCCCCACGTTGGTTTTGTACACTGCAGATACTCACTGTTTATTATGTATGCATAGTCACTTCACCCCTACCTACATGTACAGATTACCTCAACTAACCTGTACCCCCACACACTGACTCGGTACTGGTTATTATGTTACTTTTTACTTTAGTTCAATTGGTAAATATTTTCTTAACTCTTCTTGAACTGCACTGTTGGTTAAGGGCTTGTTTAAGTATGCATTTCACTTTAACGTTATACATATGACAAATAAAGTTTGATAGTGCATTCCCAACCATAAGGGAATTCCAGCCAACAGAGGCACCAGAGAGGTATACTACAAAGCAGGATCAATGAGTTAGCCAGCTAACTTGCCTAAATATTCAGAAAACACTGCATTCTTTGGACCCTAGCTTGATGAGTCGGTTATTTGAATCAGCTGTGTAGTGTTAGGGCAAAAGCCTAAATTTGCACCTGGGGGGGGGGGTCCATTTTACTTTTTTAATGAAGCAGAACATCTATAGTAATTTCTGGTTGTTTATCAAAGGTAGCTGGCAAACATTGTTTTAGCGAAGTAGTATACGACTCTGTTCCAGAGTGCGCCAAAACACAAACTCAAAAACGCACACAAACCCCACAGGTGCGAGACCTATGGCTTGTCCCACTACCACTATTACCCGTGGGTCTGTATCCACTACAATAGTTATTGTCTCTGACGTTTACACTCAACTCTAAATGATCCCAAATTAAGTTGTAACAACAAAAACAAGAGAGGAAATGTTGTGCAATGATGTCTCTGCTTAGGCACCTGGACCTGGTTCATAACAAAATACACAGTACAGGCAGTGGAAAAAAATAAAACCACTGACTGGTAGGGTACAGCTGTAAGGATGGGACTGTAATTAGGCCTACAATCTTATGATACAAGACATTCTTCTCCAAACTTTGACCATGACAGCCCCTATGGTGATAATTAATCTACCTTACACCTCATATTTATAAACTATCAAATGTATAACGTAGTTTGCATTATGTTAACTACAAGTTAATAGCTCGAGTCATGGTCTATATGTTATGGAGTAGCTTCCCTCCTCCCACCGATCTGATTTAAACCTAAATCCGGCTGAGCACACACTCAAATCCGAGGATTGCTGGGCCTGATAATTTATCACAGCGGAGTTATCATTCTGTGATTAAAATCCATTTGTTTTGGGATCACAAGACCACTAACCAACTTGATATCAGTTGCCTAATCATGATAACCACACTTTTGATTTGAGCTACCTGTCAAACGTAAATTGAATTGAAGAGCTGGAGCGCGCTAGAGTTGATACATTGTCGCAGCAATAGCAACTTTACATTGTTGCAATTCCAGCCTACCAAAACTTCAGCAAATAAAACAATAACACGACTACTGCGACTGGGACGTAGGTATTGTAGGCTACGGCGAATAGGCTGGAATTAAGATGTCCTACCTCTTAAAATCCCAAAGCATTCGGTATCCTTGTCTTCATACTCATTTACAAACGAAAGATATTTCAGTGAAGCGACAATGAGGCTCGTTCACGTACAAACAATGTTACATCTTATAGCCTTCTGGCACCTCAACTTTATACACGATCAAATGTAGAAACTATTGCTTTGTCAAATTACGCTGAGGCAAAGAACATGTGTACGCTAGTTAGTAGGCTAACTAATTATGTCTATAAAATGATTCACTTTTTCAGTTTTAATCCAATTTTGGTTGCTGCAGCGTCAATGTCGCCTAGCTAGGGATATCAAATTGGTCAGTTACACTGACGTCTACTTGCGAGATAATGCAAGTAAATTACAACAATTACCGCAATGACATGTTTGTTTACTTGTTTGTTTGGGCTACACATGAAGGATAGCCTACACTTGAACACAAGCACGCGAAATTAAATGTTGAGTTATTCGGTGTAGAATAAAAGTATCTCTTTAAAGTTAGCTACTTATTTTTTTCGTCTAGTAACCTACTTGCTCATGGATCCTGCTTTTATCACAGGCCTTCAGCTTGCTACGTCATCATAGCCTTTCAAATGTGCGACGTGAACTTCGTGGTGAACCATGAATGTATTAATTTATTATGAATAAAAAATGTAAATAAAAAAACGTGGTGGACCATGAGCACATGCCTGAAGTAGGAGGATGGGGTATGACGTGCTGCATGTTGTACATTACAGAGGGATCAGCCAGTTGTGAAGATGAAAATGTACTACTTCAAAATGGAGATTACCTCAACTGCACTGCTCATGCTGTTACAGACGCTGTAATGGCAGAGACTCTGCATGGCACAGGCACAGTCTTTGATCAGTTATAACCCAATGCATAGCCCATGTCAGACAGATTTGGAAATGTCCTTTTTGTTAGCTGATCCTGCTTTAAGATATCCCCCTCTTACTAAAAAAAACCGACTTAAATTCTTAGCCTTACATCTGCACCTGATAGGCTTCTAGGAATTTGCAATTGACAAACAATGTTCTTCATGTTACAAAGAAGCCTTTGCAAAAAGATAGACAGACAGATAGATAGATAGATAGATAGATAGATAGATAGATAGATAGATAGATAGATAGATAGATAGATAGATAGATAGATAGCTCAGGTGCATCATGCTTCCATTGATCATCTTTGAGATGTTTCTACAACTTGATTAGTGTCCACCTATGGTACATTTAATTGATTGGACATGATTTGGAAAGGCACACACCTGTCTATATAATGTCCCACAGTTGAAAGTGCATTTCAGAGCAAAAAACAAGCCATGGGGTTAAAGGAATTGTATGTAGATAGATGAGGGGGGAAACTATTTAATACATTTTAGAATAAGGCTGTAAGGTAAAAAAAAACATGTGGAAAAAGTCAAGGGGTCTGAATACTTTCCGAAGGCACTGTATCTCACTCGCTCTCTGCCTCGCCCACTCGCCTATGTCCCCAGACAGTGCTTAAAATGAAGCTATATTTCAATATGTTTTGCTTTATTGTTTTTCATTGCACCGGTTTTCTGTTATTTTTTTCTAATTCCTACCACCATCTAAGGGAGACAAAATTCCTACCCCCCCCTCTAACCTTCTCTTATCAGGATAGTGGTTACAGCTTGCCCTTATATGTCCAGAATGCTCGGCAAGCACAGGAAGAAACAGTTTATATGAATCCGTGTTATTGTTTCAGGCTCTTGTTGTCAACACCTTTTAAGGTATGTAGTAAAGTAGTTCCCCAAGCAACAAAGCGACAGCCCAATCAAGGGCTTTCCCGGAATTGCATTTTTTTTGTGCTTTAGAACCAGAAACAAAATAAGAAATATAGTCAAACATGAAAGAATTCATTGTCAAATGAAAAATGTGCATAATCAAAAAAGCAAAGTATTTTAGAGTGTTCTTTAAATTGTACTCTTTAACTATGTCTTGTTTTATTTGGTAAGATTCTTGACCTTTGCCCTTGATTATATAACCACAATGTTACTGTACGGGAGGGGATGTTTCACCCAACCGGTCTCTAGTCCTGTACATACAGTATCAGAACGACAACCATAACACACTACAATAACCACAACCTTCCAAATTAAAGTTTTTGATAAAGCTCCTATCATTTACATGGGCATAGTAGTGGACACTGACAGATTGGGTGAACAAGGGGAAGTCTCCATTAGCTAGCAGAGCCTTGCCAACTGGACAGACTGAATGGCTTCCGCTCATTGGCGAACCTGTTTAGTAATGTTCTCACTTTTCCTCAACCGCCCCCCTCTTCCGTTCCTCTCACAATGCCTGGAAGTATCTTAGACCCAGGCTACATCTTTTTCTCTGTTTGCTTAAATGTTGTTTATCTTTCATCTTTTTTTTCTCCCTTTTTTATAAGACACAATTGATCTGGCCTCCATCAAAACAAATACAAGCACAAGGACACACACACGCACTCAACACCCCGGGCAAAACACTCTGCTTCCGACTCGCATTTACACTATGGGTTTATACCCAAACATGGCCATATCGGTTGATTTGTCGTTGATTGCAGCTTGTACACATATATTTCAACTCTTACAAAAAAAAATTCACTGACAGAAAAATGGGATTAACATTGGTCTCCTTTTAAAGGGAAGTATTTGTCTTCTATTTGATTTGGGTTGGCTTCAACAGTCCATGAATTTGTTGTTTCATGCATAATAACTTTAACACCCTATTACAGAGATTAAATAACACGAATCAGGGAGTATTATCTGCATCATCTTGACAGATTCAACGCTTGTTTTCCTTAAATGGTGGAAAACCTACCCTCTCTCACTGCTTATAAAACCACAAAACGATTAAAAAAAGAAAAACACATTCAACAGAAACTGAAATCTCAGGTTTGCAGTTTGCATCATCCCTATGGACTGTCTGCTGTTTCTGCAAGGGCGGGCCTCTCTCTCTCTCTCTTGACTCTTATCTCCTTCTGGTCTTGACCCACCGACAGACGCCTTGAAACTCGCTCAAGGTCCTCCGGTTCTGTCAGAATTATTTGATCTGAAGGAAATGCAAGTTCATGGTGCACTGAAGCAGCCCGTCTATTAGGTCTGTGTGTTGTAATGTCATGCACCTCTTTGTGAACCAAGGCTGTGCTTAAGATGGTCACTTTTCCACTTGTTTTTAAGTTAATGCTGACCTTTGACACTTTGTTCCCCCCCCTCCCTCATCCCCTCCCCATGTCTCCTGCTCCACTTATTATTGACGGATGTCCTGCGCAGGCGTTTTCCTCCTCTTCTTGGTGCGCCTCGCAGGATGCATTCATATATGGTGTGTGTGTGCATGTGTGTGTGTGTGTGCGTGTGTGTGTGTGTGTGTGTGTGTGTGTGTGTGTGTGTGTGTGTGTGTGTGTGTGTGTGTGTGTGTGTGTGGCAGTTCCTGCGCATCTGTCCTCTGCTTTTCTAATAGTCTTGGCGGTTGTTGTTTTGCAAGCCAGGGAGAGAGTATCTCCCATATCGCCCCCCTGCCTCCCTCCTCCCCACACTCTCCCGTTTCCTTCCTCTAAGTGCCCATAACACGTTGGCCTCTCCCCTCAGGCAGTAGGCCAGAAGCTTCCGGAAGACTTTACGGAGAGCTCATAACTTTACGTTCACCTGGATCTGTCACCTCAGGAATATACTCTTTATGACTGCATGACTAAGAGGTATACATCATGTCATTTGCGAGTCTCTGTCTGATTTTCACACAGATTTCGCTGTATGCTCACCCTGAGTTGCAGTGAGTTGAGTAAGGATACTATATGCGTCTGGTGTGAAAGAAATGGTTCCAGCCTGATGTATGTGGAAGTGCAACGTTAAATCCATCAAGTCAATGGCTTCTGCTCTGTCTATACAATGTTACATTTCAAGAATGGTCCCTTCTCTGATATCTGAAGAGCCTCAGTTCCCGAGGGGCAGGTTGTGAGTTTGGAACAAGGTTTGTTTATCTAACATGTAGGTGTTCTTTAACTTCCTGGAGAGGGTTCATGGGGAGGAAGGCGTTGGTGGTGGAGGATGGAGGGTGGTCTTCTCTGACCCTAAGGTTCAGCTCCTGGAGAGCCTCACCCTCAGCAACATAATCCCTATTCCCTTCGGATCCTCGTATATATTTGTTCTACTCACACCACTTTCCTGTCATTACTTTGTTTGCAGAGACTATGGGGTTAGAAAAACTAATAGTCCACTAAAAATACCCTGCCGGGTGGCCTTTTCCTGCAGGCAGCACAGCTTCCAGGGTACGTGTGGGCCGTTGAGGAAAGAGGACATGAGAGGAGCTGGTCTGCATGCGGCTTCCTGCGCTATGTTATAAAGACTCCCCTCCCTCCGGCTAACCTCCACAATCTTTCTCAGACAACTGTGGTAGGTTATATCTTGGGATAGCTATATTGAGGTTGCTGACAGTTGAACTGAGGGTTGCGAGGTCAGCATTGTGCACATTGGTTCTCGTCCCTGCTGGTCGGGGTGAGTGGTTACCTAGATGTTTATTTAAGGGTTCGATCATGTTTCATGATGTTTGATAACATTTAGGGGTTGCCTGGATTGGTGTGATTGAAACCGGCGTCAGGGATGCTCGTTATACCACTTTTCTGTCTAAAAGTACATTCCATCAACATGGTTTCACCCGGAGGGCGAATTATGTTGTTGATAAGAATCTATTTTTGTGGCTATTTCTTTTTTTTGTTGGCATTTTTCATGATGTAATGAGATCCATGTCTTGTGCATGAAGTGTTTCATATTAAGTTGCATTATGTTTCAGTGTCGTCATGTTTTGCTTCCTGCAGGTACGAGTAGGGAGCTGGTCTCACCTAACAGAGGCGTCCAGGAGACTCCCCTCTATGTATTCTCTAGCTGGTGCCTTCCTCAACAAGGTGGGTCAATGTGAGAGAGCTGCACTTTTACTGGGACAGTACATTGTACATTTTAGAAACTTTAATATAATACATAGTGCCATTGTAACTCTACCGTTATATATCTTTTTCCTTCCACTCCCAAACAAAAGATGAGCAAGATCCAGGTGGCGGAGGGATATCAGGTTGGAGGAAGGCGTGCGGTGGTGGCGTCTGATGCGGTTGCTGCAGAGGGATATGTGAAGGAGTTTACGCGCCACTCCAACGACGTCCTGCTGAATCTGAATGAGCTGAGGCACCGGAACATTCTGACTGATGCCACCCTCATGGTGGGCGCTGCCCAACTGCAGGCTCACTGTGCTGTGCTCATTGCCTGCAGGTCAGCTCAGAGGATAATATGCATTGTAATCTTCTTGTTCTTGTTCTTCTTGTTCTTTTTCTTCTTGTTCTTCTTGTTCTTGCACTAAATTGCACATTCTGTCCTCTCTCTCTCAGTGGGTTCTTCTACTCCCTGTACTGCCATCGTGTGTCCTCCCCCGTACAGAGTGGTGCTGGAGGCCAGGCCCTAACCCTGTCTCTCCCTGACTCCCTGGACCCCTCCAGCGTCTCCCTGCTTCTGGACTTCATGTACACCTCCCGGCTGCCCCTCACGTCACACACCGTCCCCGGGGTGCTCGCCGTCGCCACCTACCTGCAGATGGACCACGTGGCTGACACCTGCAGAGCGTTCATGTTACACATGTGAGCCCCTTTTTTCTATAGGTCTATGGGTGAGCCTTGGGGGGTGGGAGGTAAGAGAGTGATGATGCTAGCTAACAGGATAAACTAAAATCACCCATGGGGAAAGTTTACTGAAAATTGACTGAAATACCATGTCAGCTAGAGACTTTGGGGTAGACTTGAATAGGCAGTTAGCTGTAAGCGTTTTAAGCTTTAAATAGGCTTCTAAATCTGTCCTACAGGCGCCATGGCTGCTGGTCGAAACTATGTTCAAGAATCCTTTACCTATGGTCTATAGTTAATTGGTTTTGACTGGCGTTACCTGACAGTTCCTTTTGTTTCCCCACACAGTGAGAGGATGAGGGGGACGCCCCCTCAAGTGGAGCTGGACTCCACGGTGTCTGCAGTGTTTGAGGCACCCTCAGGGGGAGTTCCTCCCAGTCCCCTTATCAATGGAAGACCCCGCCCGTCTGTTCTCGCTGTCTCCACCCCCTCACAGCCCGCAGTGGAGGCTGAGGGCCATATTTGCCCTGACTCAGCCAGGTGAGAGAGAGAGAGAGAGAGAGAGAGAGAGAGAGAGAGAGAGAGAGAGAGAGAGACTCAGCCAGGTGAGAGAGAGAGAGAGAGAGAGAGAGAGAGAGAGAGAGAGAGAGAGAGAGAGAGAGAGAGAGAGAGAGAGAGAGTGAATGTGTGTGTACATGTGTCTGCTTTTTTTTTCTTTTTCAGTACTGTGTGTGTGCGTTTGTCTCTATGTGCCATTGTCTATGTTCAGTTTGCTCATTACATGAGTTACTTTTTTTCTCCTGCAGGGTCCCTGGAGACATCCGGGCCTCTCTGCAGCCAGGGACTTTCCTGACCCGTAAGCCCAGGTCAAAGGAACTAAAGTTGGAGCCTGAATCCCCTCTCCCCACACCCTCTCCAGAAAGCCCATCCCGCTCCAGCTGCCAGCCCAACTCTCCTGCTGAGTCCAAAACCTGTAACATGGGTGAACCCAAGAACAGCCCTGACCCTAAGGCGTGCAACTGGAAGAAGTACAAGTACATCGTCCTCAATCCATTCTGTGCCATAACCACAGTGAAGGAGGAGGAGCCTGAGGAGGTCCAGCAGCAGCTTAGGCACACCCCCACCTCTGATAGGATGGAGGTGACATTGAAGCCAACTATAGAGGTGTGGCCAGGGGAAGGATCTGGCCAAAATGACAGGTGTGTTGTCAATATTTTGCAATACTGGTATTTTAAAACCAACAAGTCATATTGACCAAATAAACTATCCAAGGAGATAGTTTAAATGGGCTAACTTGGCACTGATGTTGACAATATGACTATGTTCTGTCTTCCAGGCACGTCTCCTGCTATGATGTCCCTGGCCTTAGCCCTCCTCTGGTGCCCCTCACAGGGCTGTCAGCACACTCTGCAGACCACCCCATGGAGCCTCCCACCTACAAGGAAGGAACAGGTACTACAGCAGTTACTACAACCTAAAACACTTATTTTCTCCAGCTAAACGGTGAGAGATCATACTTGTGTTGTATGCTTACAATGTACATACGTGTCACATGTATATATATGAGATACGTATTAGTATATATTTTCTGCCCCTCCCTGTCAGCCTCGCCTTGCTATCTGGCACCCCGCCCATTGGAGCCAGAGGCTGCCCATCACTGCCAACACCCAATCAAGCGCAAGAATTACGGCTTGCCATTCCGTTACTCCGGCAACCTGAGCGTGATAAAGGCTGTCTGCACAGGTAAGGCAGGTAACCAATGACATCTGATGATGTGGTCATTTGACATACAAACCTCCATGACCTGATGTTTGAGTGCCATTTTTTAATGAACGGAGGCATTGCAGCAGTTTGGACAGTTATGCATTATGGCTGCAGTTGATTATCCCCATAGGTAGTTGATGTGTGTGTTTCATTGAACTTCTCTTTTCCTTCTTTTCCAGCCCCTGCTGCCGGCAATAAGCCGTACCGCTGCAACGTGTGTGGCGCCCAGTTCAACCGGCCCGCCAATTTGAAGACTCACTCCCGCATCCACTCTGGAGAGAAGCCCTACCACTGTGATACCTGCGGGACCCGATTCGTTCAGGTGAGGACCCACCACAGATGAGGGACAGGTGTTGAACAGGGTGTGTGTGTGTGTGTGTGTGTGTGTGTGTGTGTGTGTGTGTGTGTGTGTGTGTGTGTGTGTGTGTGTGTGTGTGTGTGTGTGTGTGTGTGTGTGTGTGTGTGTGTGTGTGTGTGTGTGTGTGTGTGTGTGTGTGTGTGGGTGCGTGCGTGTGCAGGAACAAAGTGTAAGGTCGAAGTCAAAGTTGTTGGTTGATGTTATAGCCATGTTATGTTATACGTTATTTATCAATGTTCATTTGGCTGACCCGTGCACGTGTGTTAACCTACAGGTGGCCCACCTGCGAGCCCATGTTCTGATTCACACAGGGGAGAAGCCCTATCCCTGTCACACCTGTGGCACTCGCTTCCGTCACCTGCAGACCCTGAAGAGCCACCTGCGTATTCACACGGGCGAGAAGCCTTACACTGTGAGTACATCACTCACACCTTACAAAGAACTGCATTGTTGGTTAACGACTTGAGAGTAAGAATTTCCTGGTAAGGTCTACTACACCTGTGGTATTTCTGCGCATGTGATGAATACAATTTGATTTGACACACACATTCGTGTGCAGACAGACACACATATACACGCAGGCGCGCCGCACACCTCTTGTGTTTGACCTCTTGCAATACAAACAGTTGTTCCATGACGAAATGGATCATTTGTCTGTTTACAACCATCAACAACATTATGATGCCATGACATTGCCCTCTCCCCCCGCCCTCCCTCTCTCTCCCAGTGTGAGAAGTGTGACCTGCACGTCCGCCACAAGAGCCAGCTGCGTCTCCACCTGAGGCAGAAGCACGGCGCCGTCACCAACAACAAGATCCACTACAAGGTCCTGGCCGACCCCTACCAGTCCATCCTGCAGGCCTGTTAAATGTCTTCCCTTTGAACCCGGACTTTAACCCCTAACCCCATTATAACACCTAAACATATAGTTGGAAGTACATGGGTCCTGTATGTGATTAGCCAATCAAGCCATGATGTTCTAATATGATTTGGAGAGAGAAGAGAGAGAGAGAGAGAGAGAGAGAGAGAGAGAGAGAGAGAGAGAGAGAGAGAGAGAGAGAGAGAGAGAGAGAGAGAGAGAGAGAGAGAGAGAGAGAGAGAGAGAGAGAGAGAGAGAGAGAGAGAGAGAGAGAGAGAGATTTGACTGTATTAGAGTGATAGATGTAGTAAATTGCAATGAGGTTGGGAGCTGTAGAAATGGATAGAGCACGTGAAAGAAAGTTTTATTTATTTTCCAGTCTCACAGGTATTTTTAGAGACTGGGACACATTATGGATCGTTGAGTATTTGGAAGGGATACTACAAAGATGTCATTGCTTAACAATATAGACAAAGATAGGTCAAAGATCATGATGCCCTCAGCACTAACGTGTTGACTACCCCGATTGTGACAGCTTTAAATAGCTTTTTAACTAATGTTTATTTTTTACATACTTGGGGCTTTTGTATAATGATGTGTCATATTGGATCAGATATTTGCCCGTTACATCCCTGCTGTGTTTTTCTAAAGCTTTTTATTTAAATGTAAGATTATAACTTGTCATCCGTGATTAATTATAATATTATTTCGGAGTCCAAGCAGGCACAGGACTTCCGGCTCTTGTATATGTATGAATATGGGCTCTCAGAGCATAAAAGCTAGATAATGCTACTGTAAAAAATGGATGAGAGATGATATTGATATCTGAAATTGTATGGTGTTCTTTTGCTGGACAAAGACGAGGACTGTTTTATACCAATTAAATGAAATTGATTGCCATTAACTACAAATGAGTTGTATCTTTTTAAGTTGTACTGTATGTGTTGAACGTGTGAGGACTAAATAACATACCCCCTGGAGATGGCTTGTGTATGCCTAAGTTCCTGTACACCGTTAAGGAAACAACGATATGGTACTACTGTATTTATCTGAAAAGATTCAGACATGAGATATGGATGCAATCTAAATATTCAATATCATTTTGGACTCAGCATTCTACCCGCCATACTAATATTGAGTGATTTAGGATTTAGGGATGTAGGACTTTCCAAATCCACACATACACCGTTTGTTTTACTATCGTTGTGGGGAACAAACAATTGATTCCCATTTAAAAATCGTATTTTCCCGAACCCTTAGACCTAACCCTTACCCTAAACCCCTAACCCTAAACCCCTAACCCTAAACCCCTAACCCTAATTGTAACAGTAAACCTAACCCCGAAGTCTCTAGTAATACTATTCCTTGTGGGGCCCGGCAAAATGTTTTACTATCCTTGCAAGGACTACTGGTCCCCACAAGGATAGCAAAACCAAAAACACACATCTCCTCCCTAGACTTCCTTCCTCCCATTAACTCACCCTTCAAACCCCCATGACTCACTTCTTGTGCAGAGGAGCCAACAATGACGCAAACCGCTCTCTGGGTCTGGCTGTTGTTGAGGGAAGGAACAATAGATAGAGAGAGACCTGGGCACCTGTTTCCGGCAGGGCTGTAATGCGGAGTGCACACTGCCATCCACTATTTGATAGCATACTGCTTCCTGTGGTGAAGGGGGCAGTGGCCCCTGCTGAACTCTCCAACCGTCTGTCACCCTCAGTTCCTGCTCTGTGATGGGCTTGTGGCAGGCAGAAGTACCTGATGATCTCATCTGTGACACCCTATTCCTATCAATGCACTACCTTTGGCCAAGCCCAAGTCTGACCAGAGCCCTTGTCAAAAGTAGTGCACTATAGGGGATTGAGTGCTATTTCGGGTGCAACCTGTGTGAATACTATCTGTCTAATCCTTGTTTCCACCTTCCTTGATTACACTCAAAGCTCATTGGAGGACGAGGTCTGAGGGAGGGACCTTGTGTAACGGATGTGAAACGGCTAGCTTAGTTAGCGGTGCGCGCTAAATAGCGTTTCAATCGGTGACGTCACTTGCTCTGAGACCTTGAAGTAGTGGTTCCCCTTGCTCTACAAGGGCTGCGGCTTTTGTGGAGCGATGGGTTACGATGCTTCGTGGGTGACTGTTGTTGATGTGTGCAGAGGGTTCCTGGTTCGTGCCCGGGTATGGGCGAGGGGACGGTCTAAAGTTATACTGTTACATTGGTGCCGTGACCTGGATCACTGGTTGCTGCGGAAAAGGAGGAAGGTGAAAACGGGGGTGAGTGTAACGGATGTGAAACGGCTAGCTTAGTTAGCGGTGCACGCTAAATAGCGTTTCAATCGGTGACGTCACTTGCTCTGAGACCTTGAAGTAGTGGTTCCCCTCTGCAAGGGCCGCGGCTTTTGTGGAGCGATGGGTAACGATGCTTCGTGGGTGACTGTTGTTGATGTATGCAGAGGGTCCCTGGTTCGCGCCCGGGTATGGGCGAGGGGATGGTCTAAAGTTATACTGTTACACTTGGATCCACTCCTCCAATGCGCTCCTTTGAGAGTCATTGAGGAAACATGGAAGGAGGATGCATTACATTTGCAGACACAGCCATTGTCTGTGAGGGAACGGCAGCGAGGAGAAGAGGCATTTGGAGAAATGTTGGAAACGAGAGGGGACTTTCCAACCCCTTCCCCCAGCCTTTCTATCAACGAGATAGTCACTGACATGACATGGCCTACCGTCTGTAAATCAACAGACATTTCATCTGCTGACCCATATTAGTTCTTGACACTGGCAGCATCCTCACACATGTCAATGTTTGTATCAAACGTTACAGGTTACAGAAATTGTTTTTACTTTTTCTTTTGATACTTAAGTATATTTAAAACCAAATACTTTAAGACTTTCACTCAAGTAGTATTTTACTGGGTGACTTTCAGTAGGTGTGTCCATACTTTTGACTGGTACTGTAGGTTAACTATGCACCTCATCATTTTGGTTTAGTAGCTATCAACTTTGAGCAGATTAATGAAGTGATAGGTAATTGCATTGTTAACGAATTACAAGAAAATCATTGAAAAAATGAATTGAATATGGCATTTTTAATACCAGATACTTAGATTTAATATCTATTCAAATTGAAAGACTGATTTGGTACAGTGGATTTGTGAATTTCTTTGTTGTACTCAATAAATTGAAACTGTGCTCGGGGTTTTGAAACATGAGAAATTTTGATGATCTGTTTTTATTTTTATGCTTAGAGTTGGAAATGAACGACATCCTTGCAAAAATTAAACAAAACAAAAACGAATATAACAAAATGTAGATTTCTTTAATTGCACTGCTCATTGTATTGCCAGTCTGATAGAATTGAGTTTGGGGCCAATTGGCATAGGTGAAAATGTGAATGTGAAAATCATTTTTGGTTGTGATGTTGGAGAAGTGTGTGTGTGTGTGTGCGTGCGCGTGTGCGTGTGCGCGTGCCCTTGTGTGTGTGTACCCAATAGTACAGGACACAATGGGTTGAGTTACCCTCATCATGAGTTAAAGTGTTCTTTTACTTCCCTCTAGTGTTGGTTTCTGTTAGTTGGTAAAACTGCACTTTAGCGTCACAACTAATCTCGGTTAACCCCATAGAGAGTGATAGAGGACTGTAGTGCTCAAAAGTCTGTTTTAACATGTGCAGCGTCATTGAGGAATTCCACATTTTTTAAGTAGTCAACTGGGTGGGACATACTATGGGTTAAGATAGAATCACATAATTTCATCCGGGTCATCAGAAGGGACAAGCCAATGAATTATACTTGTGATCAAACATTACATAACTGCAGGTGGAAGGAAATGGCCAATCTTGGCTTTATATCTGTTCAAACAACACACTCCAGTTGGCAGTATGCACTCTTTCAGTTTGTTCACCAACTCAGAGGTAGTAGAAAAAGGAAACGGACTACTTAAAAATGGAGATGGGCTCAATCAATGGTGCTGCCCATGTGCTCACAGACACCATAATGGGACAGATACAATGATGAGTCCTCTATCATTCTTTATGCTTAATCCAGAACTAAAGTCGGGTTCCTCTGGTTGGTTGGCCATTCCTATGGTGGAAATTAATGGGGGAAAAAATAGAGTTTTGGGATATATGCCGAAAATGAGGTCTGAGGTTAAGGCTTACACGGAATCCAAACCGGCTGCAAGCGTGCGCCATCGTGCGCTATCGTGCATACATTTATTTTGTCCCACTACACCAAACGGGATCACGACACGGAGGTTAAAATATCAAAACAAACTCTGAACCAATGACATTAATTTGGGGACAGGTCGAAAAGCATTAAACAACTATGACAATTTAGCTAGTTAGCTTGCACTTGCTAGCTAATTTGTCCTATTTAGCTAGCTTGCTGTTGCTAGCTAATTTGTCCTATTTAGCTAGCTTGCTGTTGCTAGCTAATTTGTCCTGGGATATAAACATTGAGTTGTTATTTTACCTGAAATGCACAAGGTCTTCTACTCCGACAATTAATCCACAAATAAAACGGCCAACCAAATCATTTCTAGTCATCTTTCCTCGTTCCAGGCTTTTTCATCTTTGAAATTATATGGTGATTGGAATCTACACTTTTACCACGACAACTGGCAAAACATTTCATCTTTCAATCACCCACGTGGGTATAACCAATGAGGAGATGGCATGTGGGTACCTGCTTCCATAAACCAATAAAGAGATGGGAGAGGCAGGACTTTCAGCACGATCTGCGTCAGAAATAGGAATGACTTCTATTTTAGCCCTTGGCATCGCAGACACTCGTTGGCGCGCGCGAGCAGTGTGGGTGCAATAATTGAATAACATGGATTTCTAAATATATTTTGTGACGCTCGCGCACGCGACGTGTCCGGTCTGGTCAGCATGTTAGGATATCTTATTTGTTTTGTTCTATCAGATAATATCAGTCATTTTATCATGACCTTTCTGATTGATGAAGCCTTTATGTGATTTATGTGCTTGTATTGATTGCATAAATGCTTCAACATTCACAAAAAGTTAGCTGATGAAGATTATACCATAAAATGTATAAGAACTAAGAGGGGATTCTTACCAACAAATATAGATTTAAAAAACGTTGACAGCGCTATCTAGTGGTCAGAACCTAGTAATATCAGGATGTAGGATGGGACATAAATCTAACAACTTCAATGACTAATTTATCCAAACAGGAGGAAAAAAAACATCACCATATTACCTGAGAATACATTACATAGGATGAAGAAACAATACTCCGAGCCGCAGTTCCATGCTACTTGTCAGACGTAGGGAATTTATACTATATACTCGTTGTTGGAGTGCAATTGGCGTAGGGTGTAGGGGGTTGTTGGTGATTTTTTTGGCAATTTCTTTGGATTCCTCATGTCTAACTCATTGTTAGAAAAAAGTTTGGTCCAAATCAGATGTTAGGTACTATATTCATTGAATATTAAATGAATCCTATAGATCAAAATGGGAAATTTGGGTGCAATCGATTTGTTTAATTTCTCAGAGATCAAATTACATTTAAACAAAATAATGTTGAAGGAAAGCTACTCTTACCTGTTTCTAACAACAGAAACAATTTCAGAACAATCTGAGATGGTGGGTGTCAAAATCCTTTCCTGTTCTTTTTGAGGTGGAATGACCCTGCAGTATTTTATTTTGTGAGGGGTTAAGTGCTTGGCTCAAGGCCACAACAGCAGGAGATACAATACATTAGATCAGAGACCAGCAGCCCTCTGTTGTCAATACCAGTGATAATAATGAATTGTATTTTGTAAAGTGGCTCCTTGCATCATACAACACAATTGGGGGGGGGGGCAAGTGACTTGAGCTTTCAGACAAGTAAAAAGATCAGTCCTACTTGTCAGACTAATGAGTTAATATCAAGCCAATGTCAATGTCTCTAGCCACAGCTCGGCCACAATCAGTGACACAGTAGAACTTGACAGATGGCTACCATTGCTTCCCACCCCCAATTGGATCCCAGCCCACCATTGGAGAAACAATATTCTAAATCCAGCACCACAACCAGAAAAACTCATGGTAAAGTACACTCAACCAATTAAAATGAACATACAGACTCACACAGGAGAGAAACCCTTTAGCTGTGGTGACTGTGGAAAAAGTTTAATCAGAAGGGACACCTGAACTCTGAACATATGAATTCACACAGGAGAGAAACTCTTTAGCTGTGGTGACTGTGGGAAAAAGCTTTAGTCAGAAAGCTTATCTGCTGAAGAATATGAATAAAGTCCACAAAGAAAGAAAACAGAATGAAAACTGAAAGAACAAAGAAAATTAGGACAAAAAGTTATTCTGTCAGAAGATGGGACTAAAAAGGCAGGATGTGGATTTGGATTTAATTTGATTTATTAGGATCGCCATTAGCCGACGGCAACGGCGACAGGTAGTCTTACTGGGGTCCGAAACAAAACGAAAAAGACATTACAGGCAAAAGACTACAATTTGCATAACACGTAGTATGTGTGCACATCTATCAAATCAAATCAAATCAAATCGTATTTGTCACATACACATGGTTAGCAGATGTTAATGCGAGTGTAGCGAAATGCTTGTGCTTCTAGTTCCGACAATGCAGTAATAACCAACAAGTAATCTAACTAACAATTCCAAACCTACTGTCTTATACACAGTGTAAGGGGATAAAGAATATGTACATAAGGATATATGAATGAGTGATGGTACAGAGCAGCATAGGCAAGATCGGTAGATGGTATCGAGTACAGTATATACATATGAGATGAGTATGTAAACAAAGTGGCATAGTTAAAGTGGATAGTGATACATGTTTTACATAAGGATGCAGTAGATGATATAGAATACAGTATATACGTATGCATATGAGATGAATAATGTAGGGTATGTAACATTATATAAGGTAGCATTGTTTAAAGTGGCTAGTGATATATTTTACATCATTTCCCATCAATTCCCATTATTAAAGTGGCTGGAGTTGAGTCAGTGTCAGTGTCAGTGTGTTGGCAGCAGCCACTCAATGTTAGTGGTGGCTGTTTAACAGTCTGATGGCCTTGAGATAGAAGCTGTTTTTCAGTCTCTCGGTCCCAGCTTTGATACACCTGTACTGACCTCGCCTTCTGGATGATAGCGGGGTGAACAGGCAGTGGCTCGGGTGGTTGTTGTCCTTTATGATCTTTATGGCCTTCCTGTAACATCGGGTGGTGTAGGTGTCCTGGAGGGCAGGTAGTTTGCCCCCGGTGATGCGTTGTGCAGACCTCACTACCCTCTGGAGAGCCTTACGGTTGTGGGCGGAGCAGTTGCCGTACCAGGCGGTGATACAGCCCGCCAGGATGCTCTCGATTGTGCATCTGTAGAAGTTTGTGAGTGCTTTTGGTGACAAGCTGAATTTCTTCAGCCTCCTGAGGTTGAAGAGGCGCTGCTGCACCTTCTTCACGATGCTGTCTGTGTGAGTGGACCAATTCAGTTTGTCTGTGATGTGTATGCCGAGGAACTTAACACTTGCTACCCTCTCCACTACTGTTCCATCGATGTGCATAGGGGGGTGTTCCCTCTGCTGTTTCCTGAAGTCCACAATCATCTCCTTAGTTTTGTTGACGTTGAGTGTGAGGTTATTTTCCTGACACCACACTCCGAGGGCCCTCACCTCCTCCCTGTAGGCTGTCTCGTCGTTGTTGGTAATCAAGCCTACCACTGTTGTGTCGTCCGCAAACTTGATGATTGAGTTGGAGGCGTGGGTGGCCACGCAGTCGTGGGTGAACAGGGAGTACAGGAGAGGGCTCAGAACGCACCCTTGTGGGGCCCCAGTGTTGAGGATCAGCGGGGTGGAGATGTTGTTGCCTACCCTCATAACTATTTCATAGTTATTATTTCATAGTTATTATTTTTTACATTATTCTACAATGTAAAAAATTGCAAAAATAAATAAAAACCCGGGAATGAGTAGGTGTGTCCAAACTTTTGACTGGTACTGTACCTTTCATAATAATTCCCCTCATGTTATTAGCCTATATCTTCTTTCTCTAGCATTGCTTCATTTCTTCCCCTCTTTCAACAGTTAAATTGAACAAGTTCCCATTGTCCTTATCTTCATCATTGTAATGACATGCTTGAATAATATAGGACCAGAATAAGATGCAGACGTCTTACACTTCTCTTCAGGAAGATTGAATGGCTATGTGTCTGAATAAACAACAGCTATAGCCTACCGCCATCTCTCGTTCGCTCTTCTTTCAAACCACCCGTGAGTTCTATTGGCTGCTGTATTTAACATTTAGCAAACAAGCGCTTCCATCCCTCTTCAAATAACCTATTCTAGTAAAGCTTTTCCTTGGACTCCAAGAGCTAAGGAACGCTTTTTAAGGAGGGAGGCCAGAGGAGCACAGGTGCCTATTGCGCAAGCAGCCTGGTCTCATAGACTAGATGTAACATAGTAAAAGTAAATCCGGAACACGTAAATTAGTATGATATGTTACGTTTGGTATGGTTACATAAGACAGATGGTTACTTAAGGCAAAAAGTTGGGTGCTTGGTCAGAGTGGATGTGTCTGCTTATAACGCGAACGTCTAGCAACCCAAAGGTTGCGAGTTCGTATCTCATCACAGACAACATTTGATCTGATTAGCAACTTTTCAACTACTTACTACTTTTTAGCTACTTTGCAACTACTTAGCATGTTAACTAACCCTTCCCCTGACCTTAACCCTTTCATCTCAAATCAAACTTTATTTGTTTCATGAGCTGACTACAACAAGTGTAGATCTTCCCTTGAAATGCCTACTTACAAGCCTTTAACCAACAGTGCAGTTCAGGAAGAGTTAAGAAAACATTTACCAAATAAACAAAATGTAAAAATAATTTTAAAAAGTAACACAATAACGATATATATATATATATATATATATACAGGGGGTACCGGTACCGAGTCAGTTTACGGGTCAATGTGTTCCTTCAGACATGATGCTTGGCATTCAGGCCAAAGAGTTCAATCTTGTTTTCATCAGACCAGAGAATCTTGTTTCTCATGGTCTTAAGAGTCCTTTGGTTGCCTTTTAGCAAACTCCAAGCGGGCTGTCATGTGCCTTTTACTGAGGAGCGGCTTCCATCTGGCCACTCTACCATAAAGGCATGATTGGTGGACTGCTTCAGAGATGGTTGTCCTTCTGGAAGGTTCTCCCATCTCCACAGAGGAACTCTAGAGCTCTTTCAGAGGGACTATCGGGTTCTTGTCACCTCCCTGATCAAGGCTCTTCTCCCCCGATTGCTCAGTTTGGTCGGGCGGGCAGCTCTAGGAAGAGTCTTGGAGGTTCCAAACTTCTTCCATTTAAGAATGATGGTGGTCACTGTGTTCTTGGGGACCTTCAATGCTGCAGAATTATTTTGGTACCCTTCCCCAGATCTGTGCCTCGACACAATCCTGTCTCCGAGCTCTACGGACAATTCCTTCAATCCTCATGGCTTGGTTTTTGCTCTGACGTGCACTGTCAACTGTGGGACCTTATATAGACAGGTGTGTGCCTTTGCAAATCATGTCCAAACAATTGAATTGAGATGTTTCTACAACTTGATTGAGTCCACCAGTGGTAACACTGGTGGACTCCAATCAAGTTGTAGAAACATCCCAAGGATGATCATTGGAAACAGGATGCACCTGAGCTCAATTTTGAGTCTCATAGCAAAGGGCCTGCATTTATTTGTAATAATTTTGCTCAAATGTCAAAAAACCTGTTTACACTTTGTTATTATGGGGTATTGTGTGTAGACTGCTGATGATTTCTTTGTATTTAATCCATTTTAGAATAAGGCTGTAATGTAACAAAATGTGGAAAGGGTCAAGGGGTCTGAATACTTTCCAATGGCTGCGTATATGGGAATCGATGTAAAATATATCACTAGCCACTTTAAACAATGCTACCTAATATAATGTTTACATACCCTACATTATTCATCTCATATGTATACGTATATACTGTACTCTATATCATCTACTGCATCCTTATGTAATACATGTATCACTAGCCACTTTAACTATGCCACTTTGTTTACATACTCATCTCATATGTATATACTGCACTCAATACCCTCTACTGCATCTTGCCTATGCCGCTCTGTACCATCACTCACTCATATATCTTTATGTACATATTTTTTATCCCTTTACACTTGTGGGTATAAGGTAGTAGTTTTGGAATTGTTAGCTAGATTAATTGTTGGTTATTACTGCATTGTTGGACCTGGAAGCACAAGCATTTCGCTACACTCGCATTAACATCTGCTAACCATGTGTATGTGACAAATACAATTTGATTTGATTTGATATATCAATATTGAACAGGTGTAGGCCGTCATTGTAACTAAGAATTTGTTCTTAACTGGCTTGCCCAGTTAAATAAAGATAGAAAAAAAACTGGATTATCTATTTTGGATGCAATTTGAATGGAATTGATGGAAAGGGAGAAAGAAAGACGACAATAGAGTTCCTATGATGAGATGATAGATATACATGCATTGTGAATTGCGCTCCATACTGAGGTTGTCTGTCCCCACTCGGACAGTTGATGATTGATCATGCAGAGTGAAGGCCGTAGAAAAGTCAGATTTAGTTATTGCATATAATTGAACAGTTCCATTTCACATCATGGTGTTCATATAAATAACTGATGACAATTGACCGGTTTCTTGCAGTTATTTATCCCTGGAAAGGGGAGTGGGTTTGGGTGGGAAATCTCAGAATCCCGGTTCCCGCTACTCAACCCTGCATTTATTGCAGTAGAACACATCTTTCACCCGAGTCAGAGTCATGAGAAGATTTGAGAACATTTGTTTTAGTCACCAATAGGCCTACATTAGATAATGTTAGATAATTAGATAATGTTAGGCTCACGGTTTAGTCATTTTAAGTAATATGCAATGAAATAGCAAAAAATAAAATATACATTTCAAAACTATTCTATTTGAAGTGCTGAATAGAAAGAAGAATAGTAAACTCTGCAAAAAAAAAGAAACGTCCCTTTTTCAGGACCCTGTATTTCAAAGACAATTCGTAAAAATCCAAATAACTTCACAGATCTTCATTGTAAAGGGTTTAAACACGGTTTCCCTTACAGACGGTAGGCAATTAAGGTCGAAGTTATGAAAACTTAGGACACTAAAGAGGCCTTTCTACTGACTCTGAAAAACACCAAAAGAAAGATGCCCAGGGTCCCTGCTCACCTGCGTGAACGTGCCTTATCCATGCTGCAAGGAGGCATGAGGACTGCAGATGTGGCCAGGGCAATACATCACAATGTCCATACTGTGAGACGCCTAAGACAGTGCTACAGGGAAACAGGACGGACAGCTGATCGTCCTCACAGTGGCAGACCATGTGTAACAACACCTGCACAGGATCGGTACATCCGAACATCACACCTGCAGGACAGGTACAGGATGGCAACAACTGCCTGAGTTACACCAGGAACGCACAATCCCTAAATCAGTGCTCAGACTGGACTGGGGGCTTGTAGGCCTGTTGTAAGGCAGGTCCTCACCAGACATCACCGGCAACAACGTCACCTATGGGCACAAACCCACCGCTGCGGGACCAGACAGGACTGGCAAAAAGTGCTCTTCACTGACGAGTCGCAGTTGTCTCACCAGGGGGATGGTCGGATTCGCGTTTATCGCCGAAAGAATGAGCGCTACACCGAGGCTTGTACTCTGGAGTGGGATCGATTTGGAGGTAGAGGGTCCGTCATTGTCTGGGGCGGTGTGTCACAGCATCATCGGACTGAGCTTGTTGTCGTTGCAGGCAATCTCAACGCTGTGCGTTACAGGGTAGACATCCTCCTCCCTCATGTGGTACCCTTCCTGCAGGTTCATCCTAACATGACCCTCCAGCATGACAATGGCACCAGCAATACAGCTCATTCTGTGCATGATTTCCTGCAAGACAGGAATGTCAGTGTTCTGCCATGGCCAGCGAAGAGGCCGAATCTCAATTCCATTGAGCACGTCTAGGACCTGTTGGATAGGAGGGTGAGGGCCAGGGCCATTCCCCCCCCAGAAATGTCTGGGAACTTGCAGGTGCCTTGATGGAAGAGTGGGGTAACATCTCACAGCAAGAACTGGCAAATCTGGTGCAGTCCATGAGAAGGAGATGCACTGCAGTACTTAATGCAGCTGGTGGCCACACCAGATACTGACTGTTACTTTTGATTTTGACCCCCCTTTTGTTCAGGGACAAATTATTACATATGTTAGTCACATGTCTGTGGAACTTGTTCAGTTTATGTCTCAGTTTTTGAATCTTATGTTCTCACAAATATTTACACATGTTACGTTTGTGTACTTATACCCATGCAAACATGGCCGAAGACGTGACTTAAACAGGAACCAACTGTCAATTGTCAAGCTGCAGGGGACACAAATGAAAGGAATATTTGAGACCTTTCTCTATTAACCAATTAATTGTACATATGTTACGTTTTCAGTTTGTGAGTGTGTGATATGGGGGTATAGAAAAGTTTTTTTTAGACATTTATAAAGAAAACATTTTATATAGCAGCTTTGTTGACATTGCCATGTTGATCTGAGCCTTGCTTTTGGCTGTCGCAGATACACCTCCCCCCCATTTCACTCGCTATTTTCGTCTAGTCGACTTCGCTCGACTTACCGCTTAAACACACCCAGCATATCTAGGTCCACTGAATGACTTTACACAGAAACGGAAATTAACTCGGGTATTTTAATTTTCCGCAAGAAACACATATCTTGTACCTCACGCAGTCAATAGACCCCCCCCCCCAAAAAAAACCAACATGATATACAAAGAAACAACATCACATCCAAAATTATGAAGACAAGTACAAGAGCACATACAACAGTTTTACCCTTTGCTTCAAACATATCCCTCCTTTTCTTTCTGTCACAACAGCACATTGAGGGGGATCGACAGAAAGCAACACAGCTATTAAAGTTGCATTTTTCTTGTTCAACGGTAGTTGTGGGAAACCGAGCCTTACAGTCGAGTCAACGAGACGAGAATTGTGTCGGGTGGCTCCGTTAGACTACGGTTAGCCAAATTAAATGAAGAAATAAGTCATTCAATGGGAGGTTATTACTGTATCAGCCGTCATTATTAGGCTGTACATCTTCTATCTCCTTCAACAAGTGTCTCATGTAGCCACTAAGCCGGAGTGTTCTCCTCTGGCAGTCAAACACAAAGACATTACTGTTGGACCGGAGCCGCTACTAAAGTAATCACCAGCTGAGCAATGACCTAACGCAGAGCAGGTGGCCAGCAAATGTGTGTGTGTGTTTGACTGTGTCGGCGTGTGTGTGTGTGACAACAACAAAAAAGAAAGGAAAACAGCATAACAACAGCATACAAAAGAAACAGCTGTTGAGTAAAAGGTCAAGTTTTAAAGTCTGTGCTGCGGCGTTTGAGCTTCTCCGGGTTGTTAGATGCCATGTGAGAGAAGTCCCTGAAGATGTCCTGGTACGTTTCATCACCTTAGAAAAACAAGACATAAGATGAAAATTCAGGAAAAGAGGATTTAGACATTTACAATTTGCCGACATTAGGCTACTCCTATAAAACACGCATGCATACACGCGGACGCACGCGCACACACTGTTTACCTGTAGCGCTGTAAGGAGGTGGCATCAAGGGACACACTGTGCAAGCAGCGCAGAGCAGGCAGTCGCCTCATTGGACAAACACAAAGGCTCACAAAACAACAACGAGAAAGCACTGCACATCAGAGACTGACAAGACAAATGAAGCATTTCCGAGTATAGACATTACATGAGCCTCACAACCTCAGTCCTCCAGAGCCAGACAAATGATTTGAGTTAGGATACTTCAAACCAGGATTTGAAATAGGGTGTTATTGTGACAGTACTGGAGTAAATAACTTGGAACAGACTTGGCAGACAGTTTGGCTATGGAGGAATGGATGGTCCACCCTCTTTCGCATACAACACCGCAACAAATATTACAGCTCTACCCATTGAGAGTCCACTGTTCCAGCCCAAATTGGTTGCATCAGCTAGGCCTACTGGCTAGCTGATGGGCTCAGACCAGTGGTTCCCAAATGTTTAATCATGGTGCATTGTTCATTGTCCAGATAGACACAAACATGATTATAACAGCCACGATCCAGGCTTGACCAGCAGCCTAAGACTGGCCACAACAATAACCCACCAGTGGGCCCTGAGCCACTGTTTGGAAAACACCGAACTACAATGGACAGAGTGGCTCATTACTTTCTATACATCTTCATGTTCTCAGCACCAAGTTCTAATTCTCAAACAAAAGTCACGCTTAAACGGTGGCAGTGTGCATTTGAAACCGGTCAAACACAATTAGTAACCCCTTAGGTGTGACCACAGAGCCCGTTTGAAAAGGTTAAAGCAAGCCTGGGGGAACATACAGTTGTATAATGGAAAAACCCTCAAGTGAAAATACCATTGGTTGTTGGAAGGTGCATAAAATGTACACGATGAGACAACACTAACAATCAGATTCATTCTTTTTCAAGCAGCATCCTGTGCGATCATACAATACATTCACACATAAGTCCATATAGAACTCTACACTTATATATAGGTGTATAAATACATGTTAAACATGGCCAATGCCCAGTGCTATCATACACTGATCTACATTGAGCTTATATGGGCTGTAATGTGCAGGATGACTAACGGCATTCATTCATTCTACATCAAAGTGCAACGTGGACTCTCTCGTGGTGTGCATACATAAACACTCCCTTTAAACGTCCCTCCTTCCTCTTCTAAGGAATGTTCTCTCCTTTTCCCAGTTTTTCCCTTTAGTATTATATTCCCAAAATGGTTGCCTCTTTCAACATGCAGAAATACTACAGTATAGAAGCCTCTTGTCCATACATTTACCCTGTATTCGAGTTATCCCTCTACTCAAACTGCATTCACTCTACTCCCTTTTTGGAGATACAGCAAATGGTCCCTACCCAGTAATCCAGTTAACAACTCTCAGTTCCAGGAACGTTCCCCATATAAGTTACAAGAATGTTCCCCCTAACCTATTATTTGTCCAGATTCCTTCTGACAGCACTCTAGGAAGGGTCCAGCAATGATTCCAGAAAGCAATCAAAACATAACTTGAACATCATGCTTGACTTTAATGTTAAAAAAAAAATCTAATCTATTTTAATATTACCTCACAACTTACTGGGAACTGTTAGACGAGTAGCCTATGCACCTCGGAGGTACCCCTCATCCCTATCTGTTCTCTCCTCAATTACGATGCCAGTCCACCTCTCTCTACTCATTCTGCCCCCCTAGTGCCCATCCACTCAGTTGGTTCTTCAAGGCCTGAAGTCCCTTCCTGGTTTGGCCCATCCCACTCCCTGTCCCGCCCACACCCTGTCCCCCCGAGTGACCTGATTGGCCAAAGGCTCCATCCATCTCCCGCATCTCCTTGTTCATCTTGGCAATTCGCAGCCTGTCAGGAGAAAGCAGAGTCGTGAGAAAATCAATCAACCCTTCAAGTGTCAACAAATCAACTGAAGTTTATACTCACAGGGTGACAATGTCAGCGTTGGCTGTCTCCACGGCGATAGTAATGGGGTCTTTCTGGTTGTTGTCTCTGGCGTTGTAGTCCGCCCCTCGCTTCAGGAACAGACACACAAGCCTGGGAGATGGGGACCAGGTTAGTGCGTGTGTGTGTGCATGCGTATGTGTGCGCATGTGTGTGTCCATCCTACCCAGTGTGTCCCAGTATAGTGGCGTGGTGTAGAGGTCCTCTCCTGTTGCTGTCTGCTGTGTTGACATTGGCACCGTTCTGTAGCAGGAACTCACACGCTGCCAAGGAGTTCTGGAGAGACGGGTCAGAGGGCAGGTGAGCATATACGCAAAAACCGATACATTCACACAAACCTGCTTGCTCTCTTATAAACACACTCTCTCGCTCTCCTCACCGCGGTGACGGCCTGTAGGAGTGGGGTGCTGGACTCCTCGGCTGTGTTGACCCAGTTGACGTCAGCTCCGTGGGCCAGGGCGTCGGCCATGACAGGGAAATTCTGCAGCGCTGCAGACCGATATAACAACGCCCCGGGATGAAGACCAGACAGGTCCTCCTCTTCGTCATCTTCATCATCTGTGGAGGGATGACAGGGGGTTTAGTGCGTGTGTGTGTGTGTGGTGGGCCGTGTGTGTGTGTGTTTGTGTCACCTTTGTGAATGCCCGTATTGTTCTCTTGGACAAGGTCACTCTGATTGAGCCCTGAGGGGAGAGAGAGCGTCACATGATATTCCTTCAGTATAGCAACAGGCCACAAGATGACATGTTTATCCTGCTGACTATAACAATACACACACTACAACAATGTACCAAGCTTACCGCTTTTTACTGTGTCACCAGGTTTATGGATGATGTGTGTGTGTGTGTGTGTGTGTGTGTGAGTTTAGATGCAGCGAGGCTCAACATTTTGTGAATATTTGACATAAATTCCTTCCTAACTTGATAAATTGTGGAATTTCTGTCGTTGGTATCTATCCTCTTATCTATCCCTTGGACAAATAACCCACAGCACCACATTTGTACTGGATCAGGACTTATATCACTTCAACACCTACCAGTCCATCAGCAGACAGCGAAAAGAACAACATCTCTTTTATAGGAAGCAGAAATGCTATTGATTTGAATACCTAATCAGTTGTAATGTAATGCTTAACAAGGCCAGCCTGGTACAGGTCTGCTCGGTTTGGCCCTATAGTGCGAATCAGATGAGCGTGTATGTCCTGTCCAGTACCTGCGAGTCGTGGCAGGGTGGCCCGGGTGGGTTTGGGTTTGAGTGGGGGTCGTGACCCAGCTGGCCTCTCCTGGGTGTTAGCCCTGTTCCTCCGGGCGCTGGAGCGCCGCAGGGGAGCTTTACGTCCCGTCTCCGGGAGCTTCTGGATGAACTTCTTCTCCACGTACTTAGAACGAATCCACGACTCCTTATCACCCCTGAAAGAGCAATAGAGAGAGAGAGAAAGATGGAGAAAGAGAGAGATGGAGAACGAGAGAGATGGAGACAGAGAGAGAGAAGGGGGATAGAGAGATGGAGAACGAGAGAGATGGATAGATAAAAAAAAGGAAGGCAAGAGAGTGTCAGATCATTAATGCAATTTGAGTAAAACAATATATCAAATCAAATGAATTTCATATACAGTAATGCACATCAACAAACCATCATATTATAACACAGCAATTCAGTTCAATTCAATTTGACAAGCCAGCCCTCCCTGTACTGTATTACAACATGGTTGACTGCATTCTACTTTACATTCAGAACACATACACAAAGCCATGCAGTTGCACAGCACATTTCTGGGGGACAGTTTAGTTACAACACAAACCACAGTCATTGTCATGTTACGGCACAAACCACAGCCATCGTCATGTACCTGTGTCACTTCCTGTCTGGGGTGCAGCAGAAGAGAGGAAAAGAGGAAGTCAGATACAGTGCCTTCGGAAAGTGTTCAGACCCCTTAACTTTTCCAGATTTTGTTACTGCCTTATTCTAAAATAGATTTAAGATGGGGGGGGGACTATCTACACTGAATACCCCATAATGACAAAGCAAAAACAGGCTTTTAGAAATTTTGCCAAATTTAACAAATAAATACTGAAATATCACATTTACATAAGTATTCAGACCCTTTACTCAGTACTTTGTTGAAGCACCTTAGGCACCGATTACAGCCGAGTATTGTTGGGTATGACGCTTCAAGCTTGGTACACCTGTATTTGGGGAGTTTTTCCCATTCTTCTCTGCAGATCCTCTCAAGCTCTGTCAGGTTGGATGGGGAGCATCGCTGCACAGCTAATTTCATGTCTCTCCAGAGATGTTCGAAACGTGTCCTGAAGCCACTCCTGCATTGTCTTGGCTGTGTGCATATGGTCCTTGTTGGAAGGTGAACCTTCGCCCCAGTCTGAGGACCTGATCACTTTGGAGCAGGTTTTCATCAAGGATCCCTCTGTGCTTTGCTCCGTTCATCTTTGCCTCAATCCTGACTAGTCTCAAAGTCCGTGCCGCTGAAAAACATCCCCACAGCATGATGCTGCCACCACCATGCTTCACCGTAGGGATGGTGCCAGGTTTCCAACAGATGGGACACTTGGCATTCAGGCTAAAGAGTTTAATCTTAGTTTCATCAGACCAGAGAATCTTGTTTCTCATGGTCTGGGAGTCCTTTAGGTGCCTTTTGGCAAACTCCAAGTGGGCTGCATGTGCCTTTTACTGAAGAGTGGCTTCCGTCTGGCCACTCTACCATAAAGGCCTGATATGTGGACTGCTGCCGAGAGTTGTCGTCCTTCTGGAAGGTTCTCCCAGCTCCACAGAGGGACACTGTCAGAGTGACCATTGGGTTCCTGGTCACCTCCCTAACAATGACCCTTCTCCCCTGATTGCTCAGTTTGGCCAGGCAGCCAGCTCTAGGAAGAGTTGGTGGTTCCAAACTTCTTCCATTTAAGATTGATGGAGATCACTGTGTTCTTGGGAACCTTCAATGCTGTAGAATATTTTTGGTGCCCTTATCCAGATCGGTGTTTCGAGACAATACTGTCTCTGGGCTTTCTGGACAATTCCTTCAACCTCAGGGCTTGGTTTTTGCGCTGACAGGCACTGTCAACTGTGGAAGCTTATATAGACAGGGCTGCCGAGTGTCGCGATGATCTAAGGCACTGCATCTCAGTGGTAGAGGGGTCACTACAGACCCTGGTTCGATCCCAGGCTTTATCAACCGGCCGTGATTGGGAGTCCTATAGGGCGGCGCACAGTTGTCCGGGTTAGGGTTTGGCCGGGATAGGTCATTGTAAATAAGAATATGTTCTTAACTGACTTGCCTAGTTATATAAAGGTTAAAAAATATATATAATAATAAAAAATAAAATTAAAATATAAGACAGTGTGTGCCTTTCCAAATCATATCCAATCAATTTAATTTATCACAACACTAATCAAGTTGTCGAATCATCTCAAGGATCATCAATGAAATAGGATGCACTTGAGCTCAATTTCGAGTTTCATAGCTAAGGGTCTGAATATTTACATAAATAAGGTCTGTTTTTATTTGTAATATATTTGCAAAGAAAAATGTTTGCTTTGTCATTCATTATGGGGTATTGTGTGTAGATTGATGAGGAAAGCATGTTTGTTATCCATTTTAAAATAAGGCTATATCGTAACAAAATGTGGAAAAAGTCAAGGTGTCTGAATACTTTCCTGCACTGTATAATACATAAGTCAGTGCCCGTCCTCACTAACAGCTGAATGGAAGCAAGCAGCAAAGGGGGAACCAACTCTATATTAATACCCATGATTTTGGAATGAGATGTTCGAGTAGCAGGTGTCTACATACTTTTGGTCATGTAAAATCAAATCAAATCAAATGTTATTTGTCACATACACATGGTTAGCAGATGTTAATGCGAGTGTAGCGAAATGCTTGTGCTTCTAGTTCCGACAATGCAGTGATAACCAACAAGTAATCTAACTAACAATTCCAAAACTACTGTCTTATACACAGTGTAAGGGGATAAAGAATATGTACATAAGGATATGAATGAGTGATGGTACAGAGCAGCATACAGTAGATGGTATCGAGTACAGTATATACATATGAGATGAGTATGTAGAAAAAGTAAACAAAGTGGCATAGTTAAAGTGGCTAGTGATACATGTATTACATAAGGATGCAGTCGATGATGTAGAGTACAGTATATACGTATGCATATGAGATGAATAATGTAGGGTAAGTAACATTATATAAGGTAGCATTGTTTAAAGTGGCTAGTGATATATTTACATCATTTCCCATTCTAAAGATAGAATATTGGCATATTGAGCAAAGAAAAAGTATAGTTTACATTTTAGCAGTATGCATTTTAAGTGTAATAAGGAAAACTTGTAAAACATCTCCCTGCAGTTCCATGTTAATGACACCAGAAGGAGATGAAAGGGGGATTCTTATACCTGGGGATTCAACAGAACTTTTTATAATGTTTTGAAAGTTGCAGATAGAATGTGATGTGAAGAATAGAACTACTCCACAGTATATAGACAATACAGAATCTTGTCTGGTCTACACAATACATTTCTATCTGTACGTTCTGTTCCATTATCCTTCTTAACCTGCAATGAAATCACACGGCAACGCTATTACATCTTGACTGTCTATGTGAGATTAATAAAAAGTGATGACTCATGAAAATGAGAGTGGGGAGTGAGATACCTTGGACTGGAGGGGTGGGGTTTCTTGATGGTGATCTCGTCAATTCGCCCCTCGTAGATCCTGTTGATGGCTGTGTTTCCCAACTCACACATCAACTACAGGACAGCAAGGCAGGGAGGATAAACACACACGTCAGTTGTGCTTTTATTGAATAAAGAAAGTATAAGTATTTCTACATAGAGTTTCAATGCATGTACAGTCGTGGTCAAAAGTTTTGAGAATGACACAAATATACATTTTCAAAGTCTGCTGCCTCAGTTTGTATGATGGCAATTTGCATATACTCCAGAATGATATGAAGAGTGATCAGATGAATTGCAAAGTCCCTCTTTGCCATGCAAATGTACCGAATCCCCTAAAAACATTTCCACTGCATTTCAGCCCTGCCACAAAAGGACCAGCTGACATCATGTCAGTGATTCTCTCGTTAACACAGGTGTGAGTGTTGACGAGGACAAGGCTGGAGATCAATCTGTCATGCTGATTGAGTTCGAATAACAGACTGGAAGCTTCAAAAGGAGGGCGGTTCAATTGTTGTGAAGAAGGCTTCAGGGTGCCCAAGAAAGTACAGCAAGCGCCAGGACCATCTCCTAAAGTTGATTCAGCTGCGGGATCGGGGAACCACCAGTACAGAGCTTGCTCTGGAATGGCAGCAGGCAGGTGTGAGTGCATCTGCATGCACAGTAAGGCAAAAACTTTTGGGAGGATGGCCTGGTGTCAAGAAGGGCAGCAAAGAAGTCGCTTCTCTCCAGGAAAAACATCAGGGACAGACTAATATTCTGGAAAAGGTACAGGGACTGGACTGTTTAGGACTGGGGTAAAGTCATTTTCTCTGATGAATCCCCTTTCCTATTGTTTGCTACATCCGGAAAAAATAAAACCACACAAATTCTGACAAACTCCAAGCATTGATTATGCAAGAATGGGCTGCCATCAGTCAGGATGTGGCCCAGAAGTTAATTGACAGCATGCCAGGGCAGATTGCAGAGGTCTTGAAAAAGAAGGGTCAACGCTGAAAATATTGACTCTTTGCATCAACTTCATGCAATTGTCAATAAAAGCCTTTGACACTTGTGAAATGCTTGTAATTATACTTCAGTATTCCATAGTAACATCTGACAAAAATATCTAAAGACACTTTGTGGAAATTAATATTTGTGTCATTCTCAAAACGTTTGGCCACGACTGTACAGTAACCCCCCTTGACATTAGTCTAGTAATGCTACATTATTGAGATGCATCCAAAGGTAGCGTAGTGGATGTATTCTTACCCGGACCAGCTCTGGTTCCCAGGAGTCCAGGGTGAGGGAGCGTACTTTGGAGAAATGGACACCCAGACTCCTGTCAGAAGGATATAAGGTAGTTACATTTTAGTTTGTGGGTGTGTGGGTGTGTGTTTGCGTGAGTGAGTGAGTGAGTGAGTGAGTGAGTGAGTGTGTGTACCTGTGTATCCCCGAGCAGACGATGCAGAGGGTGATCCCCAGGTTGATAGAGGCCCAGTCTGGACCGGGTTCTCCACAGTCGCAGCACTGCATGTTCCCTGGGATGGCCTGGACCTCCTCCAGAGCCTCGCGGCCCCCCGTCTTCTCCTGCTCCCCACACAGCCCTCCTCCTCCTGGGCTGCCTCCCGACACAGAGCTGCAATGCTCCCTCTATGTGAGAGAAAGAGCGAGAGATGTACACACACAAACAAACTTTGTGTAGACAATGACCTACAAACCTGCTTCTGAAACACATTCGTTCAGAATGAATAACGTTTGTATGTTTTCTCACGGGACTGTGTGGGTCTTCTCTGCGTTCCTGGAAGGCTGAAGCAATGCTGTTCTGGACGGCACTGATCCAGCCCTGCTGCTGGCGCTCGGAGTCTGCCTGTAACAGACAGCTCCTACACACACACACAAAATCACTATGTTAACACTAAACCAATACCCTAAACAAATATCTAAAGCAACATCAACACACACCCCTACTTTCCCTGTATATAACACACACACACACACACACACACACACACACACACACACACACACACACACACACACACACACACACACACACACACACACACACACACACACACACACACACACACACACACACACACACACACACACACACACACAGCTGTAGACTCACTTGGATGGAGAGACCACCTCAAAGCAGAATCGTCTCTCGTTGTCAACGCAGACCTTCACTGTACAAAGACGCAGATCCTCAATCACTACTGTGGGCTGATCCTGAGAGAAAGAAGGACACGGCCAGGCTGGGTGTGTGTGGGTGGGTGGGTGTGTGTGAACGTCATAAACATTGTCTCTGCATGGATTGCTATAAAAAATGCATTGAAAAGTTAAGCAGTGGCCTTCGAAAATGCACCTTGAATTTCTTCTGATAGACCAGTTGATTTTTCTGAATGGAGAACCAGCGCCTACCGTCGTGAGACAGGAGATCAAAAGGAGATGAGAATAAACAATGCAATCATTAGATATATCATGATTCTACCCATCACCTTCCTAGCAGTGGAGGCTGCTGAGGGGAGGCCGGCTCATATTAATGCCTTGAATAGAGTCAATAGAATGGTATCAAACGTGGTTCTATGTGGTTGATACCATTCCAGCCCTTTCTATAAGCCGCCCCCCTCAGCAGCCTCCTCTGCTCCTAGGCTATAGCCTTTAAATATCAGAGAGAGAGAGAGAAAGGCAGAGAAAGAGATCAACATACAGTAGAGAGAATGTGTGGTGGGGTAACATACCTGCTCCAGGTCTTGAAGGCATTGCTAGCTCTCTTATACAGGTAGCCCTCCATGGCAATACCGTTGGCGGCATCAGCACAGAAATCCATTAAGGAGTTATCATAGGACACATCCTGCCAACACAACATAAACACAACCAGAAACATTACTGTAGGGAAGGGAAGGGATAATAGTAAATATCATTGTCATGCAGTGATGCCAGTAGACTACTGAGCTATGTCGAAAAGGAAATGATGACGTCATCAGGTGTGACTAGCTGTATCTTCACAGGTTGGTGACTTCTAGCACAGATAGGATATGTTCTGAACAAAATGAACTACATTTTGTAGACTTACCCTTTGCAAAAACAAAATTACATTGTTAGATGGATTGCAAAGGAGAATTGCCCACACTCATTTCACAGAGGTGGCATACCCGAAGGGAAATATGCAGATGCATGCTAGAATGCACCAATTGGATCACGCTAGCTTGTGTTTGGCTCTGCCCACCTCCTTGCTTGTTCTGCCCTCATTTGTTCCCATTGGAAACGACAGGTTGTGGTCTGTCTTGGTTTAGTTACAAAACACAATAACACGGCAGCCAACTTGGTGGCCTGTGTTTAGTTTGGATCCAGCAGTGTTCACCTTTTTCTTAATGGCCTCGTGTCTCTGTTCCATGTCTCTCTTCTCCCTGGCGGAATTCAACACTAGTTGAGTGTGCTGTGTATGAGATTAAAAAAAGAGAGAGAGTCAGGCACAAAAAAATTGATTTAAAAAAAAAACACAGTATACAATATGTTTCAAATGATGCACATTATCCTATATCACACACGGCAGTGCAGCATGATAGGCCAGTTCGGCCAGGGAACAAAATATAGAGAATAATGTACACAGTATACTGGAACAGTGTATGTTTTTTTGTAGTTTTAGAGATTAATGTAGAAACTGTTGAGGAAAATCAGGCTAGGAGATTAAGGACTTCTGGCTTGGACAGCTTTTAGCTAGATGTCAGGGAGTCCATCACTACAGACTTCATCCTCTTGGTGAAACAGGAAGGAGGAAGTGCTGAACCTGTCCCAAATCCCTGTTTCTGCATGGAGGATCGAGGAAAAACCTCAAGCAGCTTCCTATAGTAGCTTTACTTTCTCCCTCTCTCACTAAAGTTTCAGGACTCCCTAAATCTTTCTCAGATTATTACCAATCCCACAAGGTATGACTCCAAACATTGACAAAAGGCTACTCTCCTTGATGTTATCCTCACAAATAATCCTGACAGGTATCAGTCTGGTGTTTTCTGTAATGACCTTAGTGATCACTGTTTTACAGCCTGTCTTTGTAATGGCTGCTCAGTGAAACGATCTGTCCCGATTTGTCATAGACGCTTGCTAAAAAACTTTAATGAGCAAGCCTTCCTTCATGACCTGGCGTCTGTAAATTGGTAAAGAACCAGCTTGATCCCCTCTGTCAAAGACACTTGGACATTCTTCTTTAATATTTTCAGTGGTATTATTAACAAACATGCCCCCATAAAGATAATGAGAATTAAATACAGGTTCAGTTACAGAGTTACTCCACCTCAAGAATTCTATTTGGTGAAAGGCTCTGCAAACGCATACTCTCGTTCAGGCAAATGAGAAATAAGTGCATTCAGGCTATCCGGAAGGCCAAAGTGAGTTACTTTAAGGAGCAGTTCTCTCTCTGTGGGTCTAACCGCAAGACGTTTTAGAAAACGGTTAAAGACCTGATGAATAAACCCTCCTCCTCACAGCTTTCCCTTCATGTTGATGATGTGGTTGTTACTGACAAGGAGCACATGGCTGAGCTCTTTAATCACCACTTCATTAAGTCGAGATTCCTATTTGACTCTGCCATGCCTTGTTGCCCGTCCAACTTTTCCTCATCTCCCACCCCTTTTAATGTGAATAGCCCTGATGATTTTCTCCTGCCCCGCTACAAAGTTTCTCCTTGCAGGCAGTCACTGAGTCTGAGGTACTAAAGGAGCTCCTTACACTTGACCCCCAAAAAACATCTGGGTCATGTGATTTAGATTGTAGCCCCTATAATCGCTAAGCATATCTCTAACCTTTTCAGCCTGTCTCTCCTCTCTGGGGAGGTTCCCATTGCTTGGAAGGCAGCCATGGCGTGTCTTTTATTTAAAGGGGGAGATCAATCTGATCCTAACTGTTATAGGCCAATTTCTAATTTGCCCTGTTTATCAAAAGTGTTGGAAAAACTTGTCAATAATCAACTGACTGGCTTTCTTAATGTCTATAGTATTCTCTCTGGTATACAATCTGGTTTCTGCTCAGGTTATGGATGATGTCACCATTGCCCTTGATTCAAAGCAATGTTGTTCTGCTATTTTTATTGACTTGGACAAAGCTTTTGATCCGGTAGACCATTCCATTCTTGTGGGCCGGTTAAGGAGCATTGGTGTCTCTGAGGGGTCTTTGGCCTGGTTTGCTAACTACCTCTCTCAAAGAGTGCAGTGCATTAAGAACATCTGCTGTATCAACCACTGCCCATCACCAAGGGAGTACCCCAAGGCTCAATCCTAGGCCCCACGCTCTTAATTTACATCAACAACATAGCTCAGGCAGTAGGAAGCTATCTCATCCATTTATATGCAGATGATACCGTCTTGTACTCAGCTGGCCCCTCCCTGAATTTTGTGTTACACCCCAGCTTCCAAACTAACCCTGATTCAGATGACCATCCTACCCATGCAAAATTACGGAGACGTAATTTATAGATCGGCAGGTAAGGGTGCTCTTGAGCAAATAGATGTTCTTTACCATTCAGCCATCAGACTTGCCATCAATGCTCCTTATAGGGCACATCACTGCACTTTATACTCCTCTGTAAACTGGTCATCATTGTAAAAATAATAATAATAAAATAAAAATATATTTATATCAGTCAATCCAGCAGTCTTTAAGCACCTTCTGCAGGTATTTTTGACATTTTCTTGTTCTTTCTCTCTCTCATTCTGCCTCTCACTCTTTTGCCATTTCCTGTAACAGCAGGAAGAGTTAAAACAGTCTTTGTGGCCTTAATGCTCCAGTGAAAGGTGACTTGCTTTCCGGTTTCAAGCTTCTCTCTGACTAACCTTCCTGTTAGTTTTAGTCTACTGTTGACTTCAGGTCTAGAGCTCCATGTATGGCAGCTCTTCCAGGTATGCTAAAGTGCTATTCCAGCGTGGCACTAACGTTACTGTTTGACTAGATGAAAACACGCATGCACGTGCTCTCTCACACACACACACACACACACACACACACGAACGCATGCAAGCACAAACTTTCTCAGTCATGTGAAATGTTTCCTGTTGACGGTGCCCACACGGTTTCCTGTCACGATGAGAGGGACGTCACCTTGTGACTTCCTCATCCCTCTGGAGCTCATTGCTAGGACTCGTGTGCTAATTAATCAATGGAAGCGACTATTAGAATAAACCTTTTCCACCGTTCATCTAAGAGGAGATCAATTCATCCCCCTCTTCTCTTCCACTCACTCTCATAAACTATTTTTACCCCACTCTCTCTCCCTCGCTGTGTTCCCTAATTTCAAAATCTGAACAACGTACTTGAACAGATCTCTTCCTCCGTCTATGAATTTGGTTCCTCCAACACACTGATCTCCCGCCCTCCCTCTCATTCCTTCACATGTTCTTGTTACCTCTTCACTCAGGGTGCGGCGGTAGTCGTCCAGCTCCGAGAGGGACTGGTGACCTTGCTGGAAGAACTGGGACTGGGCATCCATCATAGACACCATCTGACAGAAGAACACAGGGCAAAGCGTTGTCATACAACCAACTACATGCTAAACAATACATGCAAGCGTAAAGGGAACTCAACAACTGCTCAAGTAAACAAATGATTAGACACCCACATGTGAGCTTAACCATGCAACATTTTACAACACTCCCAACGATAACATGACGAAACTCACCGCCATCAGGATGTCTGTCTTCTTCTTGGCCTCGATGACATTGATCTAGGAGAGTTTGTGAACAGGAGGGAACAGAACATGGGTGTGGTTATGACTGCAGCTAGTACGAAACCTCTGGGTATTAATAGTGACCAACCTGCTATACAGGGAAATCCTCAGGCAATGTTGTTATCATTCACCACAGCAAAACACATGTCCCTAAACATAGGTGCCGTTGCATATCTGATGAATTATTTTGTTAGAAATATGGCCTGGTCCTGACATCTGTTATTTGTAAAAGATCTAGCATTCTGTTTGAGGCCTTTGAGTAATGTCCATGTTCTCAAAAAGCCAGCCAGCTGTGGAATGAGAAAGACTCCAGTCTAGAACTGATCGTTTCAATACTGGCCTGTAATGAAATTTAAAGCAAACCACTCAAAATCAATTCAAAGTCAAACTAACATGCTGAAAATGCATTTGGGGGAGTCAATTAAAGCATGTTTCTACAGCCATGCCAGTGTGTATGCACAGGCAAACACTCACCCCTCCATCTCCCTCAATCCATCCACCTTGGATGCCCTCACCTGCAGTACGTAGTCGAGGGCTCCGGAGCGGAAGGTCTTGCGGGCATTGAGGAGGGCGTGGCTGACCTCTTCTACCTCGTGCTGTTTTCCCCGGGGGGCCTGAGCGTTCCTCCCCAATGCTGCCTCCAGACTCTCACTACCCCGCTCAAACTCCTTACGCACATCCTTGAACCGACGCACGTCCCTGGGAGAAGGGAAGGGGGAGCGGGAGGGAGGGATAAGGCATAACTGAATGCTAGGGAGTGGCCCTTTCAGACCAGAGGTGGGTGGGACTGGATTCGTTGTGAAAGCAGTGTATGGTAGTAGTTTGGGCAAAGAGGACTGAATGAGAAAGGAGTGCCAGACTCACTCACTCTTTCACAAAACTCAGCAACTTCAACTTCACCGACTTCTGTGTGCTTTCAATCACTTCCTATGAGAAAAAGAGAGTGAAAGGAGAGAGAGAGAGCGAGAGAGAGACAAGAGAAAGAAAGAGAGAGGCAGAGAAAGAGAAAGAGAGAGAGCTACTCAGACACCTGACATGTAATAGTGGTTGCTACAGTAACTAACATTGAAAGCTAGTGATGCACAATAGAGGAGTCCAACTCACCCCCTGAGCTTCCAGAATCACTGCCAGCTTCTTGGAGAATTTCTCCAAACACTCCTGGATGAGAAAAGAACATTGAATTAGTCAGTTTAACTTTTTTATCTATGACTGAAAACAATAGAACGGAACTTTCACTTCCCTTCATAATAATTTACTATGAGTAATATGACCTGTACAGTTAGGTTCCTTCTACAATGATTCCAAATCAGTGCTTAGAGTGTATTACCCAGAATCTCTATAGACTCACCCCCATCATGTTGTCCCCAGAACAGTGGTGGCCCAGCTCTTTGAGCCCTGTGACAAAGCTCTTGCTGGTCTGACAGTAGGCCCTGCCAGCCTCTAGCATGGAGTGGCACTGCTTCACCAGCTACACAACACGACAACAGGTGTCAAGGTACAACACAACATGGATACTATACAATGCTAAATGAGATGACATAGCACTACCAACCAATATGGTCACTGTTCCGACACAGAATAGGTTGAGACTGAACATATTTGGCATGGGTCCCCAGATCCTCAAAAGGTTCTACAGCTGCACCATCGAGAGTATCCTGACCGGTTGCATCACCGCCTGGTATGGCAAATGCTCGGCATCTGAGCGTAAGGCGCTACAGAGGGTAGTGCGAACCCAGTACATCACTGGGGCCAAGCTTCCTGCCATCCAGGACCTATATAATAGGCGGTGTCAGAGGTAAGCCCATAAAATTGTCAGAGACTGTTTTTTCTGCTACTGCACGGCAAGCAGTACCGGAGTGCCAAGTCTAAGGCTCCTCAACAGCTTCTACCCCCAAGCCATAAGACTGAACAATTCATAAAATCGCCACCGGACAATTTACATTGAACCCCCCAACCCCCCCTCCCTTTTGTACACTGCTGCTACTCTGTGGATGTTTGTTACCTATGCATGGTCACTTCGCCCCCAGCTACATGTACAGATTACCTCAACTGGCCTGTACCCCCGCACACTGACTCGGTACCGGTGTCCCCTGTATATAGCCTCGTTATTGTGTTACATTTTCTTATTCGTTTTTACTTTAGCCTACTTGGTAAATATGTTCTTCTTCTTGAACTGCACTGTTGGTTAAGGGCTTGTAAGCATTTCCGGTAAAGTCGACACTTGCTGTATTCAGCGCATGTAACTAATAAAGTTTGATTTGATTTGACTCTCAAGACTCTGAACTTTGATGACCAAAGTATGCATCTGAAAATGTTATGCGCACCAAACCCTTTAGGGAATTAGGAATATCAATTGATTGAAAGGAGAGTGTGATCAAGTTCCATTTTCGTCTGGTGACAATAGATTGGGGAAGCAGCAGTAAAGTTCATTCCCTACAACGCAGGTAAAACACCACCATGTCTCTCTCAGTTCATAGTCAATATCCAGAGAAAAGGGATGTTCACAAAAACGGACCCAGTCCAACTACTATCTACACTCTACTGTGTGGATGGCTGGGCATGTTTATACTGTAGAAGTGGTGTTATGCTCATATCGAGAGCTTTGATACTCGGGAGCATAGTAGCAAAAAAGTGGGGAGGTGTGTGTGTCTTGTTCTTCTATCCTTGTGGGGGACCTGAAATCCCCAAAAGTCCCCACAAGGATAGTAAAACAAGATAATGTCTCCCTTGTGGGGACATTTCCACCATCCCCATGAGGACAAAGGCTTTTTTAAGCTCAGGGGTTAGGTATTGGGGCAGCAAGTAGCCTAGTGGTTAGAGTGTTGGACTAGTAACCAAAAGGTTGCAAGACCGAATCACCGAGCTGACAAGGTAAATATCTGTCCTTCTGCCCCTGAACAAGGCAGTTAAACCCACTGTTCCTAGGCCGTCATTGAAAATAATAATATGTTCTTAACTGACTTTCCTAGTTAAATAAAAGGTAAAAAAAAATAAAAAATAGGCTTAAGGAAAAAAGGATTTAGAATGGAAATCAATTTTAGGTCCCCATGAGGATAGAAAAAGAAGTGTGTGTGTGTGTGTGTGTTTCACTGTCGCTCACCTTCTCTAATCGTGTTTCCAATTCACAGACATCTCCTTCCACCACTTCAATGGCGGCCCTGGATGAAACATAGACATATACATCGCCACATCACTTAGGCAGAAGGTATTTTCCCATGCTTCCACACCCTGCTTGAGCAATACCATACTGGTCTGATTGTTGAACTTGTGGCACAATGTTAGTATATCTACAGTAAAAATGTCTGTGGCTCCAATACATCTTTTGGGCTGTAATATCAGACGTCATGAGAGTTCAAGCAGTACACTCGATGCTTCACATGGGCTCTAGTATACATGGTTAAAGCCTGTAAGAAGGCCAGTGGAAGGAGATTGTGGCTGTTGTGACTGTTTGTCTATGAGTCAGTATCTCCTCTCCTCTGTCTGTCTTTCAGATCAACAGCCTTACAGTGTGGTTTCCGTTGCCTTCCACTAAAGACAGAGTGATACTGAGAGAGAAAAAAGACAAAAAGAGAGAGAAGGAGATGCTGAGAAACAGAGTTACGACAGAGAGAGAGAGAGAAATGGAACAGACAGTGCCTGTTTGTCTGCCGGCGGTGAAGTAGAGACAGTGGCTGCAGGTCTTGGGTCGGTCAGCTCAGTATCATTCATATTCAAATCGCCTAGCCCAGCGTGACAGGGGTACCAATACAAACAGGACTGCCAAAGGTTTGGTGGAAAATATAATTGATGAGGTTGGAACAAAGCCTGTGTCATTACACACATACACATTGTAATCATTACTCTGTGTGTGTGTGTTCACGCCTGTGTTTGTATGGTGATAAAAAGGAATGCATATCTGTGTGTGTGAACGTGCATGAGTAAGTGTGCCTGAGAGAGAGAGCGAGACCAAGTTTCTGCAATGATCCACCCCCAAAAAACACACTTCCTGCCTCCTATTTATCACCTCAGTATCTCTCACCTCCTGTTCCACTCCACAACCCCAGCCCACCCCCATGATTACCTAGCAACAGGAGGCAGTGGTTTGACGTGCTACCCCAAGTACTCGGCCTCTATGTCTGTATGTGTACTGTAGTAGCCTCTCGCTTTTCCTCTTCCAATGCCTCTTTCCTGAGAAGTCCCTCTCTCTTCGATCCTTCTTTCACTGATATGTCTCTCAATCTCTTCTCTTCTCTTTCAAAGCCTGTTTTCTCTTAACATCACCCTCTACTCCCTTTCACACTAGCTGTATGTGTGTGTGTGTGTGTGTGTGTGTGTGTGTGTGTGTGTGTGTGTGTGTGTGTGTGTGTGTGTGTGTGTGTGTGTGTGTGTGTGTGTGTGTGTGTGTCTGCCTGTCTGAAGGACTACCTCTGGCACATTCAGTTCAAACTACATCTAAAACCTTCTCCCTCTCGCTGTTCTTGGTCAAACACGAGACCTCACCGCTGCAACTTGCACCACTGACTGCCACAGCAAGTCAAACTTTCCAACACTGTGTGCCTCCCAGATAGACCATGAGCCAAGAAAGAGGGAGGAGAGAGAGAGAGCTAGATGGGGAGGAAGGGAAGAGAGAGGAAGAGAGAGAGTTAGGAGCTCTTTCACCACTTACAAGGTTAATCAAACAAGAATTAAGAAATGTTAATACAGCAAAGACAAAGAGACAGAGAAAGGGAGAAAGAGAGAGACGTTTATTACCACAGTTACTCCTAATCTCCCAGACAAAAAAGGGAGGCAAAACACACCCAATGCAACAAAACTATTTTATTAGCTACTTTCAAACCCAACACAAAATCCACTTCCCTTTTGGCTTCAAATTGTGTTCCTTTTAGAGTTAAAATAAAAAAATATATATATTGACTCTCAAAGAGATTATTAAACCAAGCAGAACTCCAAGGTTGATGTGTGGCATTCGCACATTGACTTACAACCTCGGCTTGCAACCATCTTGATCGCATATGACCTGGAATGTTGATTTGATAGCACCAGTGCACCGAATGGCAAAATTATATTTGTGCCATTGGGCGCAAACACATTTGTTATGTTTGTGTTGTATGTTTGTGTTGTATGTCCGGTGCAGCCGTTGTTACATTTGTATCGTATTTTTTTAAACTAACATTTTAAAGTGGAGACCACCAGTGCTTCCAATGAAAAGGTTAATTTAGAGCTCTGCTTACAACAATCAACAAAGTTGTATATATTCACTATTTTATTCCGACACACAAAGCCATCCCCATTAATGAGAAAAGGTAGTGTCTCGTCCCTCACGTTAATGCCCAGACTCATTTCATTCATGGCAGTGACAAATCTGGCCCCAAGCAAGAGGCATGGCCCCAAACCATCTGCAGGACTGACACTTTGTAATTTGACAAGTGCATCCTCTGGTTGTGCTGGTGCAACTAGAATGGTGTGACACACTGCCAATGCTCAGCATCTATTGACATTGCACAGGTAACTTTGAGCCAAAACATTTGTAGCACTACTCTTATTTCCTCACTGTTAGGGAGGATGCCCTGTGTGTACATGTAACCGTTTTGAAACTATCGAAATAATTGACTGCAAAAACATACAGTAGGCCTACATAGGCTACCCTTGAATAAATCTGTAATTTGCCGGCAGTAAGTAGGCTACATACATTTATGCAGCATTTACAAATTAGCTCTCACTTGACAATGCTAATAATGTGACTGCATGAATAATGCCTGTAGTTTATGTAAACTGTTGCCCCAAGTCATTAAAAAGATTATTCAAGGGTTAATCATGACATACCTGAATCGGGGGGAGTCTTTGAGGCACTCTTCAAAATCCAGTTTGACAGTCATCCTTCGGTTTTGACACAAATTACAACAACAACACAACCGCAACTATTTTGATGTCGAATGTGACATGGGAGAGAGTGCTTGAGAAAATAGATAAGCTCCTTTTGGCGACGTTGTCCCCCAACAAGCAATACTCCAAATATAATATTTACATATTGAAAGTATATTGCATTGTTTTTAGGGTTTTCAATAAATAACTTGTGTTGTCTTGAATTCTATTCTTCTCGACATTAAATCATGACATTAGGTATCAGTGAATCGCGCCTTTCTCTTCTTGGAACAAGAGGTTATTACGTATTGATTAGAATAACTTAGTAACCAAATAACTGCAATCGATGAATTTATTATAGGTCAGTTGTTCCACTTCGCTCTTGCTCTCGTGCGCGCTTGAGTCAGGAAAATGAAGAAAAAAAATCCCAACAGTTTCTCGACAGTTTAGATTCTTTCACCGTAAAAAAATCAAACATCAATAAAATAATTGTAAACATACAGCATTTCCCTCGAGGACCCTGGGGTGACTAGACTGGCACACTAACGAAAAAAATATCTCGATCTCTCTCGCTTGATGCCTTGGTCCTCCCCCTCACACTATTTCCGGGTATGCAAGTGCCATTGCACTAACCTAACAGCAAAAAATACAGTTATTGCAGTGTTGTGGTGGTAGGGAAGTTGTTCAAACGAAGGGGATATGATTAAATAGGCTAGAAATGGCCATTTTGGAGTTAAAATAAGTCGAATATTAGGCTTACATTCATTCTAAGAGGCACTGATTATAACCATGTGGTTGCATCAATTTTTAGTCGTATTCATAGTTAGCCTAGGCAGCCGATAGTGGGTGGTAAATACACTCGTGTCACCCGTCTACCGGCTAAATTAAGTATCCTCTATTCAGGCTGCAAATATATAATTTTACTGCTTAAAAAAGCTGCTTAAAACATTCGTCCCGGCGGGGGAAAAAAGCAAGAATATGTTTTGGCCTACTGTTTAATAAAACACCATTTTCGGACAATTTAGCTTGTTGCACAACCTTGGCTGATCACGGTGTGCAGCATCCTAAATGGTCAGAAAATCTGAAAATGGTGTTGGAATATTGTGTGTTATTAAAACAGTACACATATTATTATAGTTTGCTTTATGTATGAGCCGGGACACAACTGAGAATGCACATCAATCATAGAATATGTAGCGCCCACTATCGGCTGCGTATGCTACATTTGCGTATACAACTCAGAAAATACCACATATGTCCATATGGCTTTTATGTTGATATCACAAATAAATCACAATTTATGTGGAGGCTGAAGAGCTATATGAATATATTTGGAGCAAATGTAAGTCTACTTTTAGCTCCCACCAGTGCTCCATTACATAAAACCCAGCTAAAAACAAACGTTTCCACAACTGTGGAGAACATTCCCTTAAAAGTCTCATTAAAAAGTATTTACCTAATGTTTTCATAGGAGTAGGAATATTCCAGTGTTCAGTTTTCTGGGGATTAGGAGATTATTCCATCAACGTAACACCAAACATACACAGAACATGGTTGCCATGTTCTCAGAGAAGAATGTTCTAGACACGATTCATGGAAACATTGCAAGAACATTCCTGTGTCCAATTGACTATTTAAAACAGGACGTTCTGTCATGGTCCCCTGGAGGTTTTGGTTAGGGACACACTCACACAGTGCTTTTAACACACACTTTTTCAATTTACATACAGTAACAGTCAAAAGTTTGGACACACCTACACATTCAAGGGTTTTTCTTAATGTGTACTATTTTCTACACCGTAAAATAATAGTCAAGACATGACAACTATGAAATAACACATATGGAATCAACATGTCTTCACATGGGATTCGAACTCACAAACTCTTGGTTCACAGCATTCCGCACTACACCACCATGTCTGTGTCATTTATCAATGTATCTAACTATTCTCTCATCATAGATTTGATTTACTTATTTCAGAAGAAAAAAAACATAGTTGTCTCATGTTGTTGGGGCATATTATTATGTTTTAATGTTACTCCTTAATCAAGAGGTTGTTCAAATCCCAGGTGAGGACAAGTTGAATAATAATTACTGTATAAATGAACATGCACAATGTCATGTATGTCAAATATGTAAGTTGAAAACGCTGTATGTTGAAAACAAACATCAGTGGAACGTTACAAATCAAATCAAATGTTATTTGTCACGAGCCAAATATAACAGGTGTAGGTAGACCTTACAGTTAAATGCTTACTTACAAGCCCTTAACCAACAATGCAGTTTTAAGAATTAAAAACAAACAAACAGGTAACGTTACAAAATATTTCTTCCCAATGGTTCAGTCTTTTATGTGTATTCCCAATAACCAATCCATTTGTGATTTATTCGTATAGTGAGAGTGAATGTAGTTTGGTCAATAGGTTTTTATGTGAGATAATTATGCTTGGTAAGGGCCATATACTCCCTTAATCCCAAACCAATGTTTAGAAAGAGGTGCAATTTGGGTGGTTAGGGTGTGTATTCTTGTTTGGCAAACTCTTGCAATTAATGAAGATACTTGTACTTTGTCTTGCTGAGGCAAGAAGCCATCCAATTAACATAAACACAGACACATGCGCGCATACACACACCCACACTACTAGTCAAGGACCATATCACCTCCACCCTACCTGACACCCTAGACCCACTCCAATTTGCTTACCGCCCAAATAGGTCCACAGACCAAATCAAAATCAAATCAAATTTATTTATATAGCCCTTCGTACATCAGCTGATATCTCAAAGTGCTGTACAGAAACCCAGCCTAAAACCCCAAACAGCAAACAATGCAGGTGTAAAAGCACGGTGGCTAGGAAAAACTCCCTAGAAAGGCCAAAACCTAGGAAGAAACCTAGAGAGGAACCGGGCTATGTGGGGTGGCCAGTCCTCTTCTGGCTGTGCCTGGTAGAGATTATAACAGAACATGACCAAGATGTTCAAATGTTCATAAATGACCAGCATGGTCGAATAATAATAAGGCAGAACAGTTGAAACTGGAGCAGCAGCACAGTCAGGTGGACTGGGGACAGCAAGGAGCCTTCATGTCAGGTAGTCCTGGGGCAACGGTCCTAGGGCTCAGGTCAGTTGAAACTGGAGCAGGAGCATGGCCAGGTGGACTGGGGACCAAGGAGTCCTCATGTCAGGTAGTCCTGGGACATGGTCTGTCAGGTCATTAGAGAACGACACTACAGGACACCGAATAGGACAGGAGAAGTACTCCAGATATAACAAACTGACCCTAGCCCCCTCACATAAACTACTGCAGCATAAATACTGGAGGCTGAGACAGGAGGGGTCAGGAGACACTGTGGCCCCATCCGAGGACACCCCGGACAGGGCCAAACAGGAAGGATATAACCCCACCCACTTTGCCAAAGCACATCCCCCACACCACTAGACGATGCAATCTCAACCACACTGCACACTGCCTAACCCACCTGGACAAGAGGAATACCTATGTGAGAATGCTGTTCATCGACAACAGCTCGGCATTCAACACCATAGTACCCTCCAAGCTCGTCATCAAGCTCGAGACCCTGGGTCTCGACCCCGCCCTGTGCAACTGGGTACTGGACTTCCTGACGGGCCGCCCCCAGGTGGTGAGGGTAGGCAACAACATCTCCTCCTCGCTGATCCTCAACACGGGGGCCCCACAAGGGTGCGTTCTGAGCCCTCTCCTGTATTCCCTGTTCACCCACGACTGCCTGGCCACGCACGCCTCCAACTCAATCATCAAGTTTGCGGACGACACAACAGTGGTAGGCTTGATTACCAACAACGACGAGACGGCCGACAGGGAGGAGGTGAGGGCCCTCGGAGTGTGGTGTCAGGAAAATAACCTCACACTCAACGTCAACAAAACTAAGGAGATGATTGTGGACTTCAGGAAACAGCAGAGGGAACACCCCCCTATCCACATCGATGGAACAGTAGTGGAGAGGGTAGCAAGTTTTAAGTTCCTCGGCATACACATCACAGACAAACTGAATTGGTCCACTCACACTGACAGCGTCGTGAAGAAGGCGCAGCAGCGCCTCTTCAACCTCAGGAGGCTGAAGAAATTCGGCTTGTCACCAAAAGCACTCACAAACTTCTACAGATGCACAATCGAGAGCATCCTGGTGGGCTGTATCACCGCCTGGTACGGCAACTGCTCCGCCCTCAACCGTAAGGCTCTCCAGAGGGTAGTGAGGTCTGCACAACGCATCACCGGGGGCAAACTACCTGCCCTCCAGGACACCTACACCACCCGATGTTACAGGAAGGCCATAAAGATCATCAAGGACATCAACCACCCGAACCACTGCCTGTTCACCCCGCTATCATCCAGAAGGAGAGGTCAGTACAGGTGCATCAAAGCTGGGACCGAGAGACTGAAAAACAGCTTCTATCTCAAGGCCATCAGACTGTTAAACAGCCACCACTAACATTGAGTGGCTGCTGCCAACACACTGTCATTGACACTGACCCAACTCCAGCCACTTTAATAATGGGAATTGATGGGAAATGATGTAAATATATCACTAGCCACTTTAAACAATGCTACCTTATATAATGTTACTTACCCTACATTATTCATCTCATATGCATATACTGTACTCTACATCATCGACTGCATCCTTATGTAATACATGTATCACTAGCCACTTTAACTATGCCACTTTGTTTACTTTGTCTACATACTCATCTCATACGTATATACTGTACTCGATACCATCTACTGTATGCTGCTCTGTACTATCACTCATTCATATATCCTTATGTACATATTCTTTATCCCCTTACACTGTGTATAAGACATTTACATTTACATTTAAGTCATTTAGCAGACGCTCTTATCCAGAGCGACTTACAAATTGGTGCATTCACCTTATGACATCCAGTGGAACAGCCACTTTACAATAGTGCATCTAAATCTTTTAAGGGGGGTGAGAAGGATTACTTTATCCTATCCTAGGTATTCCAGTTTTGACTGGGCTGAGCGGGAACTGTACTTCCTCAGTGGTAGGGAGGCGAGCAGGCCAGAGGTGGATGAACGCAGTGCCCTTGATTGGGTGTAGGGCCTGATCAGAGCCTGGAGGTACTGAGGTGCCGTTCCCCTCACAGCTCCATTGGCAAGCACCATGGTCTTGTAGCGGATGCGAGCTTCAACTGGAAGCCAGTGGAGAGAGCGGAGGAGCGGGGTGACGTGAGAGAACTTGGGAAGGTTGAACACCAGACGGGCTGCGGCGTTCTGGATGAGTTGTAGGGGTTTAATGGCACAGGCAGGGAGCCCAGCCAACAGCGAGTTGCAGTAATCCAGACGTCACTCATTCATATATCCTTATGTACATATTCTTTATCCCTTACACTGTGTATAAGACACAGTGTATAAGACAGTAGTTTTGGAATTGTTAGTTAGATTACTTGTTGGTTATCACTGCATTGTCGGAACTAGAAGCACTAGAAGCACAAGCATTTCGCTACACTCGCATTAACATCTGCTAACCATGTGTATGTGACAAATAACATTTGATTTGATTTGACACACACACATATTGTATCTCAAAGAGGGCTATTTCAAAACAGAACATTAAAAAGTCCACGTATCCTTGAGCAACACGAGATTAGCTCTACCTCAACACAACATACATTCTATGTAACCAGAGAGGTCTGCATGCCACAGTAGCTAGTCTGTGGTTGAGTGGCCTACACAGACCTATCATTACAGTGGCTGATGATCTAGGTCCATCATTTATGTCTCTCTGCATGGCGCAACACACATGTACATGAATACAGACACACACATAGCCTACAGACACACACATAGCCTACACACACACACACACACACACACACACACACACACACACACACACACACACACACACACACACACACACACACACACACACACACACACACACAATGTTCACATTAATAGAATAGAGATGTATATTGTTGAACGGTCTTACTCTGCTGAAAAGCTGCTAGATAGTATGCATGCAGGCCTACAATGTTTACATCCTACACCGCCATCAGAAAAGCTTGTAGGATCAAATGACAGGTGTGTAACAATTGCTGCAGGGACTCACCCAGGCCCATACCACCTGACCTGCCTGCACATGACTCTCGTTTGTAACCAAAAGACATCATTACATTACATGCGCTGGCTGATCTGCTCTGAGTGTAAAATCTGAAACCAATCTCAAGTGTGAAGGAGGGATTTACTTTGCGTAGGCGATCAATCTTGAATCTGTTTAATTACTACATGTGCGTAATGACGCGTGCGTAAACCCTTTGGGACCTGTATAGTAACCTATCATATATTTACTGTTCTAAATGGATAGGGTTTTATCAGAAATCGATGTGAAGAGTTAACAAATTCAAGACAGCTAAAACATTTTTTTCATTTCAGACGTCATAATGCAATGGGCGTGATATAGTCTCCCCATGACAGGCATTAAATGTGTGTTGCTGTTACTGTGAAAATAAACTCACATCAGACAACTCTCATAAAATAATCTAGTCATATAGAATATCATTTCGTAATTATAATGGTTTATTTTTTCTCTTCTCTGTTGGTTATTTTATTTACCGCTCTATGCTATGTGTGATGCTCTGTCCTTTCCTTAGCTGGCAATCTGGGTTCCAAAAATCTGTCACCATTCCAAAGCGATGCGTCTTCGTATGGCGAGCAGAGAGCGGAGAGAGATATTTAGAGCGAGACATATTTATTTCACCACTGCCGAAGAGAATACCGCAGCTATTAATAAATAAATAACGACGTAGTAAAACTGTTTGACTGTATGACAAGATCTCCTCTGACTTCTTCTGCTAAAGACACGAAATACCCTGACTCAAGCATGTAATATCGGTCTCAAATCACGTTTAATGCGAGCTGCATAAATAATGCGGGTGTGAGTAACATACACTGTAAACGAAGGGAGAAATCAGGGACTATAGCGGAGGGCCAGTGGTAAACCGCTCACCACTACGAGCCTGTCGTCTGTGCCAGACCAAAGGCGGGGAGAGCGGGCCGAGACAGCAACATGTCGAACCGAAAACATCGGGACAACCAAGAGATATGCGCCCGCAAGGTCCGGGAGTTGGCCCAGGCTGGAGTAAACAAACACTGCTTCGAGTGCAGTCAACCCGGGGTGACTTACATCGATATCACCGTGGGCTGCTTCGTTTGCACGTCGTGCTCTGGAATGCTGTAAGTATGGATAGCTTCTTCTATAACATGCATATTGCGCATAGGCTATTAGGCTACTTATGCCTACAATTATAATAAAACTATAAAACTAAGCCCATTGCATGCCAACCCGGACTCATGGGTAGACGTAACATAGTAAATGTACATTCGGTATTCTCCAATGAGAGTTGTGTTCATTTGTGTGTGTCCATTATCCATGTTGTATGATATGTTAGGAATTGCAATTTCTACAATAAGTTACCAATTTGCAAAACGAATGATATATTACGAATTCCAATTTGTTGTGGCTATCGCTAATGTTAGCAAGGCTGCAAATGTTATTTAGGCTAGGGTTTAGGGCATCGGTTTGCAAACTCATCGCGTTAAACTGACATCCGATGTTGGCATTTTTTGCTAATATCGGCACTATGCAGATGATTCAAATCATCAATTAATCAGATCAAGTTGTTTTTCAGTCTCGGTCCCAATTTGATGCACCTGTACTCTCAACCCTAGATGGTAGCGGGTTGATCAGGCTGTGGCCCGGGTGGCTGAGTCTTTGAAAATCTTCTTGGCAGGGTTCCTGTTAAAGGGCAGAGATGCTGTTAGAACATGTACTGGAGGGGCAAATTAGCTAAAAAAGTAGTAAGTAGTTGCAAATTTGCTAATTAGATAAAAGACAAAGGTTAATTGATGAGATTTCCAAACAACTTTTGGGTTGATTGAAGTTCCCAGGGTGGATGGGTGGGCCCATCCACTGGGACTTCTAGCAACCCAACTTAATAGTTTTCCTTAATTAACCTTCTGTCTTATCTAACCATACCAATTTGTAACATACTATTTTTAGCTCATTTGTAGGCATACTGCACCGGGTGCACACACCCTCCAGGACATCTACAGCACCCGATGTCACAGGAAGGCCAAACCCATCAAAGACCTCAAACCCGGGCCACAGCCTGATCAACCCGCTACCAGGACTAGAAGGGGAGATGTTTTGGTTTCTGGGACCGAGACTGAAAAACAGCTTCTATCTCCATTAGGAATCTACAATGATTTGCTAATCATCTGCATTGGTGATATTAGCTAAAAATGCCAACATCGGATGTCTAGTTTAACGCCGATGTGCAAAACCGATGTCAAAGCTGACGTGCATACCTATCTAACATAGGTAAATGGCGTAATGACGCCACGAAAAATGTAGCTCTACACGTGCTACACAGCATTCCTAACCTAGCCCACAATGTCTGCTCTGTGGATAGCGCAGTCAAGTCGAGCAGTCATTTGAAAGAGTAAGAACATTTCAGTGAGGCAACTCAAAGGCGAAATCCATTAATGCCAAGATAATGGAATGAATTTCCCTTGACAACCAACCGTTCTCTGTCGTAGATGATGTTGGCTTTCGCAGACTGGTCGAGCACCGGTGCACACTACCAAGTAGGCACTACTTTTCAGATGTTGGCTTACCGGAGTTACACAGTATTGTTGAAACTCACATCCATGAGCTACTTGCTATGGGTGTCACTGCTATTAGCTTCACAACTGATATTTGGACCAGCGATGTCAGCCCCATGAGCATTATGAGTCTGACAGCACAGTTGGTCCATGAGGATTTCGTACTGAGGAAAGCCATATTGCATGCTCAGGAATGCCCTGGTTCTCATACCACTGCTGCCATTTCAATGGCATTTGAGAACATGTTTGAAACTTGGAAACAGGAACACTCCTTGCTCCATTTGAACAACTGACTCGAGAAATAAGCTCAACTGCGTCTGCAGCTGATGTGATACCCTGTCATGGCATTGAAATGCCTGCTCAACAAAAATGCCAACACAGACCATCGGTTAACTTTGAAAAGTACTCTATTGGAGGCTGTGAACAGGCGATTCGGTGGCATTCTCTCTGAGCCTCTAATTTGCCGCCACCATGCTCGATGCTAGGTACAAGGACCGCTACTTCGATGCAGACAAGAAACAGGGTTTACGTGAAATGTTACAGACACAGCTGGACAAGATGTAAACAGACACAGTGACAGTGCGCACAGAGGAAGAGAGGCCACGGGCAGACTGAGCTGAAACTTCACTGCTTGACATGTATGATGAAATCCTGGTTGAGACTGAACAAATGAACAACGAAACAGCAAGTAAGGGAAAGAATTAGGTTTTGATTTTGTTTAACTGGTAATGGAGACATACGTAAATACCAACAAAATAACTTTTTGGCCAGTGTGTGTTGCAACTATTTAACTGTACTAGAATTCTTAAAAGGCTGCACAAATTTAAAAATGTGGTTATCGGTATCAGGTTTTTTTTGGCAAGGAAAATATTGGATATCTGACAAAAATGTCATATCGGTGCATCCCTAATCTCCAGGCTTTCAGACTGTTAAACAGTCACCACTACCCGGCCCAGTACCCTGCCCTGAACTTTAGTCACTGTTACTAGGCCGGCTCAATCCTGCACCTTAGAGACTGTTGCTGTAAAGACCGACGCCGGAGACAAGAAGCAGGTACAGGGAGTTGACATTTAATTAGGAACAGACAAAGAGCAAGACATTAACAAGGTCAGCACACTGATTCACAATTACAAACGACAATCTTTGCAGCAATGGGGAACAGAGATGGGGAACTGACAAATATAGGGGAAGTAATAAACAGGTGATTGAGTCCATCCGTCATCCCACCTGGGCGAGCCTGACGGACCGGCCGAGGGCACGGGTGCTGGACAAGCGGGCTGGGTGTGAAACCCAGACAAGCCACCAGAGGCATGAGAACCTGGCGAGCCGGCTGAGGCATGAGAACCTGGCGAGCCGGCTGAGGCATAGGAGCCTGACGATCCGGCTGAGGCATGAAGGCCTGTCGATCCCACTGAGGGCGTGGGAGCCTGACGAGCCGGCTGGGCGTAAAAACATGACGATCCGGCTGAGACCTGATGTGGGATGGGCGCCTTCCGTGCCAACCGGGGCAAGAAACCGCTCGAGCCAGCTAGGAAGTGACAGCCTGACGAGCTGGCTTAGGCACCCCCGGTTCCATCAATGTCGGGCCCCGGACCCGACGTCACCACCAACCGGAACGTCAGTACTCCCTGATGCTTCAAATGATAGCTGCTGCATTCTATAAGGACCGACGCCGGGGACGAGAAGCAGGTACGAGGAGTTGACATTTAATTAGACAAAGATCAATACAGAAACAGCGTCAGCACACGGATACACAATGACAAACGACAAACGACAATCAATGCAGCAGCAGGGAACAGATGGGGAACTGACATACAGGGGAGGTAATAAACAGGTAATTGAGTCCAGGTGAGTTCAATAATACACTGATGGGGGATGGCAGGTTTGCGCAATGCTGGGAGCAGGTTGCCCTATGTACATAGTCATTGACCACAGGTCACTTTAGTAATGTTTACATTCTGTTTTATCCGGACTCTGACATTTCTCATTCTAATATTTATATATCTCTTAGTTCCTTTAGATTTTGGGGATTTGGGTGTATTGTTTTGTATTGTCAGGTATTACTGCACTGTTGGAGCTAGGAACATAAGCACCCGCTACATCCGCGCTACACCTGTGATCTGTTAAATATGTGTATGCGACCAATAAAATGTGATCTGATTTGATTACTATGTTACGTCAGGTCTATGAGACCAGGCTGTGCATGCAGAGAATGATTAACCAGTATGTTGCATCTGCAGATTAAATTTTAGGATGCTGCTGTTACATTTGAGTATTGACAAGAAACTGTAACATGTGTCTCTTCCTCCCCTTGGTGTCCTATGCTACAGTTAATCAGACTACTTTATCCTTTTCAGGCGAGCCCGTAGTCGCGCTCGTGTTACGTTTCATTTCGGCATGGCTCCAGGTTTGGCATTCTCTTCCGGCTCATGTATTGTGTTCTGCATGCAGAACATAGCTCAGATCCCCAACAGATTATAGGCTATGGTTGAGGGACATTTCGCAAGGTTTCACTAATTCGCAGCGGTGAGATTTCAGCACAGGTTTAGAGTCTTGGACAGGCTGTCTCACTCCAAAGAACAGTGAATGAGCACAATATTATGTACTGTTGTGTAAGCCTTCTCTACACTGTATACATTGTCACTATGGCCATTTTCACCGTAACAATTCATTTTCACATTTTCTCACAGTCACCTGTCATTGCGTTCATTTTTTTGAACAATTTAAATACCCTTACAGCCCTTTCCTCTTTTAAATGCTGTATCACAATTGTTCGTCTTTAGCGATTTATGTTGTTATAAATGTGGAGTGCCCCCCCTTTCACATATCTTACATATATCTTTATCGGTTTCTCTTTTTCCAATCTCTCTCTTCTCTCAGGAGAGGACTCAACCCTCCCCACAGAGTCAAGTCTATCTCCATGACAACCTTCTCCCAACAGGAAGTGGAGTTTCTGCAAAACCATGGCAATGAGGTGAGTGACAGTCAGGTGGGCTTGTAGGCGGGACTTAACAGTATTACACCTGTATTTCACACACCTCATTTCAATTCTGGGCATAATGTTCAAATCTCAGCTGGATACTTCAAGATTTCAACAGCAGGAAAAGGTGAACAAAACACAAACAAGAGGCATACTTGGACTCCTAACATTCAGTATTAAATATATACGTGTCCCAGGATGAATAGAGCAAGAATAGATGATATAGATATTATAAATAGATATCATAAATGATAAATGTACATCCTTGGGCCGAGTCCGCCACCAGGAGAGGGATTGAGGCCACATGAGATGGATGAATCTATCTCTGTGTAAGGAATAGTTTTTTAATGTGAACTAGACTAAATAAGGCCCAGCTAAAATCTCATCCATCTTTATGAGATAGAAGAGGATGCTTGATGCTTCCCTCTCTTGTACCAGTCAGACCAACAGAATGTAGCACTGTTTGGCGGTTACAGGCTTTTTCTGGAGGGATGTAGGTTCTCTGCCCAATTTGTGCAGTGAATCGGATCGAACATTGCAGTTACTGTACACACAAACCACCTCATCACTGTGTGTGTGTGTGTGTGTGTGTGTGTGTGTGTGTGTGTGTGTGTGTGTGTGTGTGTGTGTGTGTGTGTGTGTGAGAGGTGAGAGAGCGTGTCTGCAGTGAAAGGGATCAAACTTTACAGTTGCACACAATAATACAATTTAGTTAGAAATGAGTTCATGTGTGCATGAGTGTCTGATTCATTGCACAGATATCAGGTAGAAAAGTCTGGATAGTCCGATTTGGTTAGATTAATGTGTTGATGTTGGTGATTCATAATTATTCAGTGAGCTACAGTAGTGTCGATCAGAGCATGTGACTCTAGCATATTAATGTGTTGGTAGGCAGATGTGTCTACTGTTAATTTTCTACATGATTATTTTGGTGTGTGTGTGTGTGTACAGAAATGTTTAACTACATTTGTGGGGTACAGAAGTCCCCACAAGAATAGTAAACAAAGATTGGACCAACTGGGGACATTTTGTTGGTCCCCACAAGGTCAAATGCTATTTCTAGGGCGTTTAGGGTTAACGATAGAATTAGTGGTAGGGATAGAATTAGGTTTCAGGTTAGAGTTAGGAGCTAGGGTTACTTTTAGGGTTAGGAGCTAGGTTTAGGGTTAAAGTTAGGTTTTCGGTTTAAGGTTAGGGTAAGGGTACTGTTTAGGGTGAGATTCAGGATTAGGTTTAGGATTTTAGGGAAAATAGGATTTTGAATGGGACTGAATTGTGTGTCCCCACAAGGTTAGTTGTACAAGACTGTGTGTGTGTGGTGCCTATTGTTGATGTTCTGCATCATTATTTGTGCGTTTGTGTTTTTCTGTGTGCACGTACGTTTGTCTGCGGCTCTGAACGTGTGTAGGTGGGGAGGAGGACCTGGCTGTGTGTCTTTGAGCCAAAGACAGATGCATGCTTCAACACAAGGGACTCACAGAAGCTCAAGGAGTTCCTCCAGGACAAATACGAGAAGAAGAAATGGTGAAAAAAAATCAATAAAGATATCTACAGTTGAAGTCGGAAGTTTACATACACCTTAGCCAAATGCATTTAAACTCAGTTTTTCACAACTCCTGACATTTAATCCAAGTAAAAAGTCCCTGTCTTAGGTCAGTTAGGATCACCACTTTAATTTTCAGGATGTGAAATGTCAGAATAATAGTAGAGAGAATGATTTATTTCATCTTTTATTTATTTTAACACATTCCCAGTGGGTCAGAAGTTTACATACACTCAATTAGTATTCGGTAGCATTGCCTTTAAATTGGTTAACTTGGGTCAAACGTTTTGGGTAGCCTTCCACAAGCTTCCCACAATAGGTTTTGGCCCATTCCTCCTGACAGAGCTGCTGTAACTGAGTCAGGTTCCTTGCCTCCTTGCTTGCACACGCTTTTTCAGTTCTGCCCACAAATGTTCTATAGGGTTGAGGTCAGGGCTTTGTGATGGCCACTCCAGTACCTTGACTTTGTTGTCCGTAAGCCATTTTGCCACAACTTTGGAAGTATGCTTGGGGTCATTGTCCATTTGGAAGACCCATTTGAAACCAAGCTTTAACTTCCTGTCACGGTTTTCATATGGTGAAGGAGAGTCAGACCAAACTGCAGCGTGTATATTGCGATCCATGTTTAATCACACAACATAAACACGAATAAACAAACACTACAAAACAATAAACGAAAACCAAAAACAGCCTATACTTGTGTCAACTAACACAGCACAAGGACATCAAGACACTCAGGACAATCACCCACAATACAACCAAAGAATATGGCTGCCTAAATATGGTTCCCAATCAGAGACAACGATAAACACCTGCCTCTGATTGAGAACCACTTCAGACAGCCATAGACTCTCCTAGAACACCCCACTAAGCTACAATCCCACTAAGCTACACACCACATACAAAAACCCATGTCACACCCTGGCCTGACCAAATACATAAAGAAAAACACAAAATACTTTGACCAGGGCGTGACACTTCCTGACTGATGTCTTGAGATGTTGCTTCAATATATCCACATAATTTTCTTTCTTCATGATGCCATCTATTTTGTGAAGTGCACCAGTCCCTCCTGCAGCAAAGCACCCCCACAACATGATGCTGCCACCCCCGTGCTTCACGGTTGGGATGGTGGTCTTCAGCTTGCAAGCCTCCTCCTTTTTCCTCCAAACATAACGATGGTCGTTATGGCCAAACAGTTCCATTTTTGTTTCATCAGACCAGAGGATATTTCTCCATGTGCAGTTGCAAAGCGTAGTCTGGCTTTTCTATGGCGGTTTTGGAGCAATGGCTTCTTCCTTGCTGAGTGGCCATTCAGGTTATGTTGATATAGGACTCGTTTTACTGTTTATATAGATACTTTTGTACCTGTGTCCTCCAGCATCTTCACAAGGTCCTTTGCTGTTGGTCTGGGACGGATTTGCACTTTTCGCACCAATGTACGTTCATCTCTAGAAGACAGAACGGGTCTCCTTCCTGACCGGTATGACGGCTGCGTGGTCCCATGGTGTTTATACTTGCGTACTATTGTTTGTACAGATAAACGTGGTACCTTCAGACGTTTGGAAATTGCTCCCAAGCATGAACCAGACTTGTGGTGGTCTACTTTTTTTTCTCTCAGGTCTTGGTTGATTTCTTTTGATTTTCCCATGATATCAAGCAAAGAGGCACTGAGTTTGAAGGTAGGCCTTGAAATACATCCACAGGTACACCTCCAATTGACTCAAATGATGTCAATTAGCCTATCAGAAGCTTCTAAAGCCATGACATAATTTTCTGGAATTTTCCAAGCTGTTTAAAGGCACAGTCAACTTAGTGTATGTAAACTTCTGACTCCATGGAATCGTGATACAGTGAAATATAAGTGAAATTATCTGTCTGTAAACAATTGTTTAAAAAATGACTTGTGTCTTGCACAAAGTAGATGTCCGAACCGACTTGCCAAAACTATAGTTTGCTAACAGGAAATGTGTAGAGTGGTTGAAAAACAAGTTCTAATGACTCTAACAATAGTGTATGTAAACTTCCGACGTCAACTGTATATGTCAGACGTACCACCTATTTCAAACTCATCCCAACTCAAAGTTGTACACTGAGTTGAATGTGTTAAATGTCCATTCAAATTATTTTTAGCACAATGCATTTACTTACATTGGGAAAATTATTTTTTATTAGTTCAGTCTCATTGAAATAAAATCTCTTCTTCAAATGTAGTCACAGCAACATGGAAATATTTTTCAGGCATTTTTCGAAGAACAAGAGCCGGAGGGAGGTGGAGGGACCCTGGAGCCCGCCGGGGGTGCAGGCCTTACCCTCCTCTCACGGCCCCCCGCCCGCCCAGGCCCCATCCCACGCCATGCCCCCCTCCGCCAGACCCATACGCACACTGGTGAGATACATAACTCCTCCGATGGATTGAGGAGATGCGATAGAGGCAGAGGGATATTTCATGTATATAAAGCTTTATTAAATTGAAGCAGAAAGTAAAGAGGAAAGGGGGGAGAGAAAGAGTGAAGATATGGAGGGAGAGAGAGGAAAAAGAAGTAGAGAAAGAGAAAGAAAGCAAGAGAAAAAGAGAGAGAGAGAGAGAGAGAGGTGTTACTGTGGCGAAGAGTAAGAGTTAGTGAGAGTTGTTACTATGGAGAAGAGTAATAGAGTTAGAAGTGTTACTATGGAGAAGACTAATAGAGTTAGAAGTGTTACTGTGTAGAAGACTAATAGAGTTAGAAGTGTTACTGTGTAGAAGAGTAATAGAGTTAGTTAGTGAGAGGTGTTACTGTGGAGAAGAGGAATAGAGTTAGAGGTGTTACTGTGGAGAAGACTAATAGAGTTAGAGAGAGGTGTTACTGTGGAGAAGAGTAATAGAGTTAGAGGTGTTACTGTGGAGAAGACGAATAGAGTTAGAGGTGTTACTGTGGAGAAGACGAATAGAGTTAGAGAGAGGTGTTACTGTGGAGAAGACGAATAGAGTTAGAGTGAGGTGTTACTGTGGAGAAGACGAATAGAGTTAGAGAGAGGTGTTACTGTGGAGAAGACTAATAGAGTTAGAGAGAGGTGTTACTGTGGAGAAGAGTAATAGAGTTAGAGGTGTTACTGTGGAGAAGACGAATAGAGTTAGAGAGAGGTGTTACTGTGGAGAAGACGAATATAGTTAGAGAGAGGTGTTACTGTGGAGAAGACGAATAGAGTTAGAGAGAGGTGTTACTGTGGAGAAGACTAATAGAGTTAGAGAGAGGTGTTACTGTGGAGAAGACTAATAGAGTTAGAGGTGTTACTGTGGAGAAGACTAATAGAGTTAGAAGTGTTACTGTGGAGAAGACTAATAGAGTTAGAAGTGTTACTGTGGAGAAGACTAATAGAGTTAGAAGTGTTACTGTGGAGAAGAGTAATAGAGTTAGAAGTGTTACTGTGGAGAAGACTAATAGAGTTAGAAGTGTTACTGTGTAGAAGAGTAATAGAGTTAGTTAGTGAGAGGTGTTACTGTGGAGAAGAGTAATAGAGTTAGAGGTGTTACTGTGGAGAAGACGAATAGAGTTAGAGAGAGGTGTTACTGTGGAGAAGACTAATAGAGTTAGAGAGAGGTGTTACTGTGGAGAAGACTAATAGAGTTAGAGGTGTTACTGTGGAGAAGACTAATAGAGTTAGAAGTGTTACTGTGGAGAAGACTAATAGAGTTAGTTAGTGAGAGGTGTTACTGTGGAGAAGAGTAATAGAGTTAGAGCTGTTACTGTGGAGAAGAGTAATAGAGTTAGAGGTGTTACTGTGGAGAATACTAATAGTTAGAGAGAGGTGTTACTGTGGAGAAGACTAATAGAGTTAGAGAGAGGTGTTACTGTGGAGAAGAGTAATAGAGTTAGAGGTGTTACTGTGGAGAAGACGAATAGAGTTAGAGAGAGGTGTTACTGTGGAGAAGACAAATATAGTTAGAGAGAGGTGTTACTGTGGAGAAGACGAATAGAGTTAGAGAGAGGTGTTACTGTGGAGAAGACTAATAGAGTTAGAGAGAGGTGTTACTGTGGAGAAGACTAATAGAGTTAGAGAGAGGTGTTACTGTGGAGAAGACGAATAGAGTTAGAGAGAGGTGTTACTGTGTAGAAGAGTAATAGAGTTAGTTAGTGAGAGGTGTTACTGTGGAGAAGAGTAATAGAGTTAGAGGTGTTACTGTGGAGAAGACGAATAGAGTTAGAGTGAGGTGTTACTGTGGAGAAGACGAATAGAGTTAGAGAGAGGTGTTACTGTGGAGAAGACTAATAGAGTTAGAGAGAGGTGTTACTGTGGAGAAGAGTAATAGAGTTAGAGGTGTTACTGTGGAGAAGACGAATAGAGTTAGAGAGAGGTGTTACTGTGGAGAAGACGAATAGAGTTAGAGAGAGGTGTTACTGTGGAGAAGACGAATAGAGTTAGAGAGAGGTGTTACTGTGGAGAAGACGAATAGAGTTAGAGAGAGGTGTTACTGTGGAGAAGACTAATAGAGTTAGAGAGAGGTGTTACTGTGGAGAAGAGTAATAGAGTTAGAGCTGTTACTGTGGAGAAGAGTAATAGAGTTAGAGGTGTTACTGTGGAGAATACTAATAGTTAGAGAGAGGTGTTACTGTGGAGAAGAGTAATAGAGTTAGAGGTGTTACTGTGGAGAAGACGAATAGAGTTAGAGAGAGGTGTTACTGTGGAGAAGACGAATATAGTTAGAGAGAGGTGTTACTGTGGAGAAGAGTAATAGAGTTAGAGGTGTTACTGTGGAGAAGACGAATAGAGTTAGAGAGAGGTGTTACTGTGGAGAAGACGAATATAGTTAGAGAGAGGTGTTACTGTGGAGAAGACGAATAGAGTTAGAGAGAGGTGTTACTGTGGAGAAGACTAATAGAGTTAGAGAGAGGTGTTACTGTGGAGAAGAGTAATAGAGTTAGAGGTGTTACTGTGGAGAAGACTAATAGAGTTAGAAGTGTTACTGTGGAGAAGACTAATAGAGTTAGAAGTGTTACTGTGGAGAAGAGTAATAGAGTTAGAAGTGTTACTGTGGAGAAGACTAATAGAGTTAGAAGTGTTACTGTGTAGAAGAGTAATAGAGTTAGTTAGTGAGAGGTGTTACTGTGGAGAAGAGTAATAGAGTTAGAGGTGTTACTGTGGAGAAGATGAATAGAGTTAGAGAGAGGTGTTACTGTGGAGAAGACGAATAGAGTTAGAGTGAGGTGTTACTGTGGAGAAGACGAATAGAGTTAGAGAGGTGAGGGAGAAGAGTAATAAAGTTACTGTGGAGAAGACTAATAGAGTTAGAGAGAGGTGTTACTGTGGAGAAGACGAATAGAGTTAGAGAGTGTTACTGTGGAGAAGACGAATAGAGTTAGAGAGAGGTGTTACTGTGGAGAAGACTAATAGAGTTAGAGGTGTTACTGTGGAGAAGACTAATAGAGTTAGAAGTGTTACTGTGGAGAAGAGTAATAGAGTTAGAGGTGTTACTGTGGAGAAGACTAATAGAGTTAGAAGTGTTACTGTGGAGAAGACTAATAGAGTTAGTTAGTGAGAGGTGTTACTGTGGAGAAGAGTAATAGAGTTAGAGGTGTTACTGTGGAGAAGACTAATAGAGTTAGAGAGTGTTACTGTGGAGAAGACTAATAGAGTTAGTTAGAGAGGTGTTAGAAGTAAGAAGAGCTGTTACTGTGGAGAGAGTTAGAGGTGTTACTGTGGAGAATACTAATAGAGTTAGAGAGAGGTGTTACTATGGAGAAGACTAATAGAGTTAGAGGTGTTACTGTGGAGAAGACTAATAGAGTTAGAGAGAGGTGTTACTGTGGAGAAGACTAATAGAGTTAGAGAGAGGTGTTACTGTGGAGAAGACTAATAGAGTTAAGAGAGAGGTGTTACTGTGGAGAAGACTAATAGAGTTAGAGGTGTTAATGTGGAGAAGACTAATAGAGTTAGAGAGAGGTGTTACTGTGGAGAAGACTAATAGAGTTAGAGAGAGGTGTTACTGTGGAGAAGACTAATAGAGTTAGAGAGAGGTGTTACTGTGGAGAAGACTAATAGAGTTAGAGAGAGGTGTTACTGTGGAGAAGACTAATAGAGTTAGAGAGGTGTTACTATGGAGAAGACTAATAGAGTTAGAGGTGTTACTGTGGAGAAGACTAATAGAGTTAGAGAGAGGTGTTACTGTGGAGAAGACTAATAGAGTTAGAGAGAGGTGTTACTGTGGAGAAGACTAATAGAGTTAGAGGTGTTAATGTGGAGAAGACTAATAGAGTTAGAGAGAGGTGTTACTGTGGAGAAGACTAATAGAGTTAGAGAGAGGTGTTACTGTGGAGAAGACGAATAGAGTTAGAGAGAGGTGTTACTGTGGAGAAGACTAATAGAGTTAGAGGTGTTACTGTGGAGAAGACTAATAGAGTTATAGGTGTTACTGTGGAGAAGACAAATAGAGTTAGAGAAAGGTGTTACTCTGGAGAAGACTAATAGGGTTAGAGAGAGGTGAATACTGTACCTGAATACTGTATCGACAGAGATCCAATGACACAGACAGATGACCAAAAAGAACCCACTCTAGGTCATCTTCACAGCAAAGATAAAGGGGTGAATAACAGATGAAGGGTTAAATGAGGATAATGTAACACAGAGGAGAAATACATCCACCCACTGTTTGCCCCCGTCTCCCCTCTCCTCCAGTCCCAGTCCCAGCTCTCATCCTGGGGGGACAGAGTCCCCACCATCTCCCCTGCGGACATGAGGGCTGATGTGTTTACCGCCCGTGCTCCCTCACGCTCCCAGAGCTTTAGAGACCCGCCAATGAAAGGTAGAACTGTTCACATTATTTTTTGGTACCGTGAGTAATGGAACCTGAGGCAACATTGTTTGATGCCTGTTTCTTCTTTCTCCTTCCACCTCTCTCTATCGTTGTGTCTGTTTCTTTCTCTTTCCACCTCTCTCTATCGTTGTGTCTGTTTCTTTCTCTTTCCACCTCTCTCTATCGTTGTGTCTGTTTCTTTCTCTTTCCACCTCTCTCTATCGTTGTGTCTGTTTCTTTCTCTTTCCACCTCTCTCTATCGTTGTGTCTGTTTCTTTCTCTTTCCACCTCTCTCTATCGTTGTGTCTGTTTCTTTCTCCTTCCACCTCTCTCTATCGTTGTGTCTGTTTCTTTCTCCTTCCACCTCTCTCTATCGTTGTGTCTGTTTCTTTCTCCTTCCACCTCTCTCTATCGTTGTGTCTGTTTCTTTCTCCTTCCACCTCTCTCTATCGTTGTGTCTGTTTCTTTCTCCTTCCACCTCTCTCTATCGTTGTGTCTGTTTCTTTCTCCTTCCACCTCTCTCTATCGTTATGTCTGTTTCTTTCTCTTTCCACCTCTCTCTATCGTTGTGTCTGTTTCTTTCTCTTTCCACCTCTCTCTATCGTTGTGTCTGTTTCTTTCTCTTTCCACCTCTCTCTATCGTTGTGTTTGTTTCTTTCTCTTTCCACCTCTCTCTATCGTTGTGTCTGTTTCTTTCTCCTTCCACCTCTCTCTATCGTTATGTCTGTTTCTTTCTCTTTCCACCTCTCTCTATCGTTATGTCTGTTTCTTTCTCTTTCCACCTCTCTCTATCGTTATGTCTGTTTCTTTCTCTTTCCACCTCTCTCTATCGTTATGTCTGTTTCTTTCTCTTTCCACCTCTCTCTATCGTTATGTCTGTTTCTTTCTCTTTCCACCTCTCTATCGTTATGTCTGTTTCTTTCTCTTTCCACCTCTCTCTATCGTTGTGTCTGTTTCTTTCTCCTTCCACCTCTCTATCGTTGTGTCTGTTTCTTTCTCTTTCCACCTCTCTCTATCGTTTCTGTTTCTTTCTTTCCACCTCTCTCTATCGTTGTGTCTGTTTCTTTCTCTTTCCACCTCTCTCTATCGTTATGTCTGTTTCTTTCTCTTTCCACCTCTCTATCGTTATGTCTGTTTCTTTCTCTTTCCACCTCTCTCTATCGTTATGTCTGTTTCTTTCTCTTTCCACCTCTCTCTATCGTTATGTCTGTTTCTTTCTCTTTTTTTTCTGTTTCTCTCCTTGCCAATCTCTCTGTCCTTCTCTCTACCGCTCTCTCTCTCTCTCTCTCTCTGTATGTCGCTCACTCACTCTCTCTCACCCTCTCTCTCTCTCTCTCTCTCTGTATGTCACTCACCCTCTCTCTCTCTCTCTCTCTGTATATCGCTCACTCACTCTCTCTCACCCTCTCTCTCTCTCTCTCTGTATGTCACTCACTAACTCTCTCTCACCCTCTCTCTCTCTCTCTCTCTGTATGTCGCTCACTCACTCTCTCTCACCCTCTCTCTCTCTCTCTCTCTGTATGTCGCTCACTCACTCTCTCTCAACCTCTTTCTCTCTCTGTATGTCGCTCACTCACTCTCTCTCACCCTCTCTCTCTCTCTCTCTCTCTGTATGTCGCTCACTCTCTCTCACCCTCTCTCTCTCTCTCTCTCTGTATGTCGCTCACTCTCTCTCTCTGTATGTCACTCACTCACTCTCTCTCACCCTCTCTCACTCTCTCGCTCTCAGAGTCTCTACTGAGAGGTATAGAGAGACAACGTCCAGGCTCTCTGTCTTCAACGATGGGACCACAGAGCCACGCCCCCTCCTTTCCTGCCCTCCCTCGGCCCTCAGGTAAAGACCACACCCTCCTCTGCTTAAATATCTCTCCTTTTCTCTCTCAACTTTTACCTCCTTAGCCAGTAGCACTTTCAAAAACAACTTCACTTTAGTTTTTAGTTTTTTAACATTTATTTAACTAGGCAGGTATGGCACTAACCCGTACAGTAATTGATTGTGTCCTGAATGTTTATTCAGAGGTATAGAATAGAACAAAACAGAATATAGCCTTGGTGGGAGTGCATACTCGCCAGTAGTCCTGTACTCTTCTGCTATTAATTCTGATTAGTCCGTTTCTCCCTTCAAAGTTCCCATTCGGAGAACTGGCCAGGTCAAGCAGAGACACACTGTACCCTGAGATAGATAGAGAGAAATAACACGAATAAAACTATATATGCTATGATTCTGTCCAGGACAGACCCTATCTAGGAACACATTCAACTCCTGCTGGCTGCTTATACATGTAGCATGCTATACGTTTGTGCAAAGCTAGGATTTCCCCAATAATCCAGTGAGGTTCTATTTGCTATCTTGTTTTAGTGAGGCTATTGGATGGTCAAGTCACATGGAAAAACATGCATGGGTTGCGTCTGAAATGGCACCCTATTGCCTATATAGTGCACTACTTTGCAGGACCTGGTCAAATGCAGTGGACTATATAGGGAATTGGGAGCCATCTCGGACTCACCCCCAGCCTTCCTTATCTCGGCCATCTTTGTTTGGTCCTCTCAGGTCGCACAGTGTCCTCCTCGGGGGGTTTAGCCCCCTTCAGGGCCTTCCCTAAGTCTCTGAGTGTGGATTTTGGGGGGCTCAGCCAGCAGCAGAGTCATAGTGCACTCAGCATCACCCCCCCAGCCCCCGGCCCAAACACACACACAAACCACCAGGACCGCTACGCTGCCCTGTCCCAACTAAACAGTGTCTTCTCTGACACGTCGCCTGGACCTACAGGTAAGGGTAGAATGAGTTTGTGTGGGGGGTGGGAGAGGGTGGGTGGTGTGTGTGTGTGTACACATTTTACTATACTCGTGAGTACCAGAAGTCCTCACAAGAATAGTACACCAACAAAAATTCAGAGAAGTGAGGACATTTTGCCGGTCCTCACTCGTGAAAATGCTATTTTAGGCTTAGGATTATGGTAAAGTTTAGGGGTTAGGTAATATAGGATTTTGAATCCCAAAAAATACCTCACAAGTATAGTAAGGCATAGTTGTGTGTGTGTGTGTGTGTGTGTGTGTGTGTGTGTGTGTGTGTGTGTGTGTGTGTGTGTGTGTGTGTGTGTGTGTGTGTGTGTGTGTGTGTGTGTGTGTGTGTGTGTGTGTGACTAAGTGAGTGAGAGAGTGAGATTATTGTCAGATACTTTGCATAATGCCTTACTCTAAATGCCAAGGTTTTACTAAGTGAATGACCCCATTGTGTTTTCTGCACTCAATTCTAAACCGTTGGGTTGTTACAAAACAACTTTGGAAATATGTTCCCGTTTGGATTTAGCAATGCTACTAGCTGCTAACTAATGAGCAGGACCAATGCCGTAGGCATGTTTGAAACTATATCATTGTTTTATTTCCATGATTCAACACATAATATCTCTCCCCTGGGCAATAATATACTGTAGGTAGGTGCATGTGTAGTTTCTTTTGATTAATATAGCATTGAACTATAAGCAGTTTTTTCTGCTTTCACAATCAATAGTTATACCTTTGACCAATCACACACTGAGAGTGGAAATATTGCACCCTATGTCAAATCAAATCAATTACATGTGATCTCTCAAATTAGCCCCCAGCTGAGCCCTGTGCTTGTAGACTGGATGGCTGACGGCATTGGGAGGCTAATTTGATTCAGAGAGGTCTGATAGCTAGCAACAATGACAAGAAGCTGCCATGTGGGGAATTGTATGTGGCTTGTTTCAGCTCGTTGTAACTTTTTTATTGATACCATGTCTTGTTTTGAGGTGCTGTGACTCATGTCATGTCTATGCTAATATTGGCTAAAATGTTCGAGCTCGCTAACCAACAACCGTAATGATCAAATCAAATCAAATCAAAATCAAATGTATTTATATAGCCCTTCGTACATCAGCTGATATCGATAATGATGAATTTGAGGGACAAGTGCTCATTGTGCAAATGTATTTATGTTTTCAATAAACATTTGGAGACAATATATAGTTTACATGTCAACAATCTAAGCCAACCCTGTGTGTTTTTCCCCATAGTTGTGCACGCATCAGTTTTGTTGTTAAGCCTAGAAAACCAACCCGTCTATGGTTCGTCTATTTATTTGAATGTGTGTTTGCAGCACCCCCCGGTGGACTACCACAGTATAGCACCCTATTTGGGAACCGCCTGTCCTCCAGTTCCACTCCTGCCAGGTAATGAATGCACTGTCAAGCAAATACACTTAACATTCCTATTTAATGCATCGAAGAAGTGTAGACTCTGTTAAAGTGCACCAGTCCCGGTACAAATACATAGTTTTATTTGCTCAGGATATCTGCATGCCCTTGGTTTAGTAATTCATGACAGGCCGACATCATAGCTGGAGGCAACTGCAATATTAAATTGACTTGTTTTTAATGTTCATGCATGTAATAATATATAGTTGTTCTTAACTCTTTCCTCTTCTTTTCCGACTTTCTTCAGCTCTCCAGGCGTGGATGCTGTGTCGGGATCACAAACATTTGCAAGTAGGTAGTGTTACAAAAATATTAATCAATCATGGAGGCAGGGGCGTAACTTTGTTTTACAAGTTGGGGGGGGGACATCTTTTTTAAATTTTTTGACCTATTGGTTAAACACTCCAAACAGTCTCCCCGACAGCCTACCAATCCTAAAGCACACCGTTGCCTTGTTTTGTATCACATTCGCATGATAAACCTGGTGGGGACAAAAATGCAATTTCAGAACGCCCCCCACCCCCCCGTCCACAGTGAAAGTTGCGCCCCTGCATGCAGGTGTATATTTTTCATGAAAGACTTTGAAAGGCTTGAACATATCCATGAACTATTCTCTCTCTCTCTCTCTCTCTCTCTCTCTCTCTCTCTCTCTCTCTCTCTCTCTCTCTCTCTCTCTCTCTCTCTCTCTCGCTATCCTTGTCTCTATGCCTCCTACCGCCATGTCTCTCTCTCTCGCTATCCTTGTCTCTATGCCTCCTACCGCCATGTCTCTCTCTCTCTCTCTCTCTCTCTCTCTCTCTCTCTCTCTCTCTCTCTCTCTCTCTCTCGCTATCCTTGTCTCTCTGCCTCCTACCGCCATGTCTCTCTCTCTCTCGCTATCCTTGTCTCTCTGCCTCCTACCGCCATGTCTCTCTCTCTCGCTATCCTTGTCTCTCTGCCTCCTACCGCCATGTCTCAGGCTTCCCCAACCCGTTCAGCTCCAGTTCCAACTCTCAGCAGCTACAGCCTACCCTGTCCCCCAGTAACCCATTCAACAGGTCCACCTCAGGAGGTAAGCTGCCAGCAGAGCACTGCTTATTCAGCCTGGGGGCAAAGGTCAAGAATGTACAGTAACGGGGGTAACTGTATATAAGTAATTCATAGACAGTCTTCATTAGCTAATAGTTCATGTAGTTTAGAAATAACTAACAAACAGTTATATTGGAGATTTGGGAATCCTGGATTCTTGGTTTATTATAATATTTCAATGTACTGTGTGTGACTTAACACCCTTATGTTCTGTTTCCCTATGCAGGTGACTCCAGTGGGTTCGTCAGCTCTCCAACCTCAGTGTTCCCTCCATCCGCCACCTTCCCAACTCCGGCTACCCAGAATGCATTTCCACACAAGCATGCCAACAACCAGGAAGCCAATGGCAAGTATAAGTCTATTATAATTCTCATGCTATTTTTTTCTATTCCCGACAAAATAATGTTGAGAATTTTCTCCAACTGTATAGGATAAGAGCACACAAAAAGTGTTTACCATTTGGTGTTCTATATATATACAAAGTACAGTACATGCTTTGCCAAGAAACAAAACAGTTCATCACTGCAGTGCTGCGTGGATGTGTTCTCTGGCTGGGCTGCAGCAGCATACCGTGTCATCTGTTATGTATGGGTTTTGGCCTGTGATCAAAACCAACACTGCCTCCTCAAACCCTAAGAGGCGCCAACATCATAGCTAATGATGATCACAGCGTCTTCTCCCATGCTTACATAATACCAACTCAGTCCCCAAATATAGAGTTAGAACCCATGGAATTAGAATGAGTGAAACTTCCATGGTCTGAGGGGTGTTGTCTATTCCAGTAATTATTCTATGTTCTATGTTTGTCAGACTAGTATTGGATATATTAGTCTTCGATCCTATTGTATCTCTGATTTTGGGGTGTTGTTGGGTTTGTAGGTTTTGCCTCTTTCTCTGCATCGGACTCTCAACCCAAAGTTCCTCGTCCAATGTCAGTGAACCCATTCACTGTGAGTACCACACCACACTACAGCAACACCACAATAAGCATTGAGTGTACTTCAATAGATTTGCACAGTTTGTTGGGGATTGGGCTGCTAGCTGCTTAATTCTTATGCTAATGCTTCATTCAAAAGGCATTGGAGGGCTTTTCTGGTGATGTAGATGTACAGCATGAACTCACCATCTCCCTCCCTCTCTCTCCATCTCTCCTCACCCTCTCTTTCTATCTCTCTCTCTCCATCTCTCCTCACCCTCTCTCTTTCTATCTCTCTCCTCACCCTCTCTCTTTCTATCTCTCTCCTCACCCTCTCTCTTTCTATCTCTCCTCACCCTCTCTCTTTCCATATCCCCCTCACCCTTTCCCTCTTTCCATATCTCCCTCACCCTTTCCCTCTTTCCATCTCTCGCACCCTCTCTCTTTCCATATCTCCCTCACCCTTTCCCTCTTTCCATATCTCCCTCACCCTTTCCCTCTTTCCATATCTCCCTCACTTTCCCTCTTTCCATATCCCCCTTTCCCTCTTTCCATATCTCCCTTTCCCTCTTTCCATATCCCCCTCACCCTTTCCCTCTTTCCATATCTCCCTCACCCTTTCCCTCTTTCCATCTCTCGCACCCTCTCTCTTTCCATATCTCCCTCACCCTTTCCCTGTCTTTCCATCTCTCCCTCCCTCTCTCTTGCCATCTCTCAGGGGAATGTTTACCCGAGTAGAGGAACGTCGCGAAACCCTTTCATCTGATACCGGCGCCCCGGCTACCCCCCAACCACCCCTGGGCACATGAAGACCAGTGAACTTTAGGAGCTGCTGCCATTTCAATGCCTCTAGAGTATTTTCGCCTTCAGAGAGAGGGGAAACATTCATGCAGGCTCCTCTCCCCTCTACGTGTGTGTGTGTGTGTGTGTGTGTGTGTGTGTGTGTGTGACCATATGTTAAAGGTGTTTGTATGACAATAGAATCCACCTCAGGGCTCAGTGGGTGCCATCAACAAGACACACACACACTTTGCTGTTTCTCCCATGTCCCGCTTTTGTGCAACAACAGTCCCATTCTTAAAACAGTACGCCAAATCATCACATTCGGCTTGCTTTTTTGGAGCCACCTCTGAAAACGGCCTTCAAAAACTAGCCAGTCCAGTCAGTCAGTGTGTATCAAGTTACAGAAGGGAGAGATATCCCGCTTCAAGGCTATGAAAGCTGAACATGATGACGAGCAAAAAATTATGACAAGCAAAGCATTTTTTTCCCTTTAGTGATGGTTATGGCAGCCTTAACATAACATCCTCCTAATGCATGTAGATAGGAGGACATTACAGACAAGCCTGTCTTTCCCCCCCCCATGTGCTGTGTGTATGTATGTATGTGGAGAACACGTTTGTATCGTTTCATGTCCGTTTTTGTCATGAGTAAATCATTTGTGTTTCAGTCTCAGGCTGCATGTGCTTGGAGGGCTTCAAAGAAGAGATACTATTGAATGTAAAAAGCTATTTTCAAAACAAAACTGTTTTATTTCTCCCTGTAATGGACCAAATATTTGTTGTTTTGGGTGAAAATATGGAGATGAAATTGATCTCTTGCAAACAAAAGAAAGAGTTCTATTGAGAAAGTGTTTGTAATGATGTGTCCATGTTCATAAATTCAAATATTTGTTGCGTCTTTAAACAGTGTCTAGTTCTTTATTCGGTGTGTGAGAGAGAGAAAATATTGCATAATATGTAACTTGTAACAAACTATTTGGATAATCAAATATTTACCCAAGTAATTGCTTCCGTTGGCTTTCAGCCAATTATGGATAGCCTATTTAAAAACTTCCCTATTGACAACTTGATATAGGTCAATTCAACCACCAGGTGGCGTATGTTGCACAGTTTTCTAGCCTTGTCCATGAGGTGGCATATACGCTGAGTGCACAAAAGATTAAGAACACCTGCTCTTTCCATGATATGGACTGACCAGGCGAAAGCTTTGATACCTTATTGACGTCACTTGTTAAAAATACACTACAATCAGTGTAGGCGAAAGGGAGGATACAGGGTAAAGAAGGATTTGTAAGCCTTGAGACATGGATTGTGTCTGTGTGCCATTCAAAATAATTAAGTGTTTTTTCTAGTAAAGGTGCCAGTCGCACCGGTTTGAGTGCGTCAAGAACTGCATCGATACAGGAGTTTGGTCCACCACCCAAACGACAACTTGACACAACTGTGGGAAGCATTGGAGGCAACATTGATTGAATCACGTAATTATGCCTCCACACAATGTCAATTCTTTCCCATTACAATTAAATCGATCGCACTAACAGCTGTAACGGGGTTCAACTGAAAAGTATAAACAAGCCAATGGTACCATCATCGGGGTGCAATTTGATGAGGGTTGCATTTCGGGATATAAAATGTCTCAATCGTGCAGCACATCAAATGATCTTCAAAATAGCGTATTGGCTGAAGCGCATAGGCATTCTTATAAGAACGAAACGTCATATGAAATTTGATTCAAGTTCGCACATGAACTCAATGCTCTCTCTCTTTCCTTCTCTGTATTCTCCTTCTCGCCCTCTTCTGTCACTACGGACAAGCGTTGACTGACAGCTTTCCACAGTAGCTCCACACCATAGAGGGGAGAGGGCAGCAGTTGCAGCGAAGTATTCAGTACACTGCTGCCAAGCAATACAGTAAATGGATTAAAGCACTCCGCAAGCTAAATAGTAGTAGCAGACACACTACTGCAAAGAGAAAGGAAAGGTCATATTTAGTATATATTTTAAAATACTGGACTGGACTAGAGGACCTCTCTCCCTTGCAAACATGTGTTAAAGGGAGGGAGGGGGACGCGACTGAATTATGTTTGAATTATTTAGCTAGCGAAAATATTTTTGCTGTCATTGAATAGAAGTTTAGGTTGTAGTTGAGAAAAACAAGAACTCGAGCGCGATGGAGTGCCAACCACCCGACCCGCAAAGCTTCGAGGACGTTCGAAAGAACGGCTACCTCCGCAAGCAGAAATCCATGCACCGGCGATACTTCGTCCTCCGGACGGCCTCGGAGAGGGGTCCGGCCCGGCTCGAATACTACGAGAGCGAGAAGAAATTCCGCGGAAAAACACCCGTCCCAAAGAAAGCCCTGGTGCTGGAGACGTGTTTCAACATCAATAAGCGGGCTGATGCGAAGAACAAGCACATGATAGTGCTGTACACCCGAGCGGAGAGCTTTGCCATCGCGGCAGAAAACGAGGCGGACCAGGACGAATGGTATCAGGCCATGGTGGAGCTGCAATGCAAAAGTAAGTAAACATATATATATATATATATATATATCTAGCAAACTACAGCGAGCTCTGACTGCAACCCGAGCTCTATATGGCTGCCAAACGTTAGCAAAGTGGCCACAGTATTATCTGAACGTGGCAATGTAGCCCACTGCAGCAACTGCTGAAATGCAACTTATAAATTCAACACGTGCTCGTTTAAAATATGGTTCATAGTTATTATTTTTGAATGACATCCAGGAGTATGTATATGGTTCTCAATGGGAGTAATTTCACATTGCATGTCAGCAGCGAGGGGTTTCCCACTATTTACTACCAGCGCTGTTTTGCAAATGTCGGTCCCGATTTGATCATAATATTTTGAGGCCATGCTCTGAAACAGACGGTGGTGTCAAAATATGTCCAAATTACAATGTGTGGTTACTGTACTTAATATGAAATGCTGCCTATGGATCATTTTTAAATATTATGCAAAATTACAGTTCATACTTCTCTGCATAATAATTATTTGCCAAGGCACACCAAAAACTACACCTCATATTCCAAGTTGCCATGTGTGCTTATCATTGGCACCACCCTGAGAACATAGCTACGTTATCATACTTTTCTTACTACCACAGATGGTCTACTTGCTTCAGAAGTTCAGAGGTGGACAAAGAGCTAGTGGTCTGTACAGCGTTTTGAGAAGGGAAAAACAAGTCGTTTAATTAACATGTTGCCAGTATCAAGAGTAGTTTTAGCTAACAGATTGTAACGTCTAATGTGATGCTCAATTAGCCGTTAAACGTTTTTTCGGGTCGCCTAAATCCAAACATTGAATTATTTATTTTTTTACTTTGTACGAATGGGATGGAAAAACGCTTTCAGTGTAACCAGATATAAAGTATGCAAAGAAAATAATGGATGCATATAAATGTGTCTTTTTGAGAACTAACAATTACCTAAATAAAAGCTAGACAGTTGTGGAGAATTGAAAATTCACAAAACAATTGATTTAGCAGAATCCATTTTGTTATTATGTTTGAGCAAAATAACACAGCATTTTCCATAGCAAAATGCATATCATTGCAAGAAACTAGCTTTAAAACAGCAACATTTTCTCTCAACTCCATTGTATAATCACAGGAAATTAGATTTAAAATTGCAACAATTTCTCTCAAGCTGCATGGCAAAATGTTTAGAATTGCAGAAATGTAGCTTTAAAACTGTAACATTTGTATCTCAGCTCCATGGAGAAATTTGTTGAAAAAAAATGCACAATTGTCTCTGTAGTGTCAGGATGGGGACCTCAATGTAGCCTCATGATGATTGACTGTGCTCATTGCCACGCCCCCCTGCCACTCTCACCACCTAAGCTCCTTTCTGATACAGAAAAATCCCTGTACTATTTGGCATAGCACAGAGAATTTTTGACCTACCTTCCAAACTTGGTAGACAACCACTGTCTTCTAAACATACAGTGCATTCAGAAAGTATTCACACCCTTGACTTTTTCCACATTTGTTTCGTTACAGCCTTACTCTAATATATATATATATATATATATAAATCATCCAATCTACACACAATACCCCATAATAACAAAGCAAAAATAGTTTTTGGAAATTTTTGTAATAAACGGAAATCACATTTACATAAATATTCAGACCCTATACTCAGTACTTTGGCTGCGATTACTGCCTCAAGTCTTCTTGGGTATGACACCATAAGTTTGGCTTTTGGGGAGTTTCTCCCATTTATCTCTGTAGATCCTCTCAAGCTCTGTCAGGTTCGATGGGGAGGGTTGCTGCGCAGCTATTTTCAGGTCTCTTCAAAGATGTTTGATCAGGTTCAAGTCCGGGCTCTGGCTGGGCCACTCAAGGACATTCAGAGACTTGTCCCGAAGCCACTCCGGCATTGACTTGGCTGTGTGCTTAGGGTTGTTCTGTTGGAAGGAGAACCTTTCCCCAGTCTGAGGTCCTGAGTGCTCTGGAGCAGGTTTTCATCAAGGATCTCTCAAATAAAATCACATTTTGTTGTTCACATTCACATGGTTAGCAGATGTAATTGTGAGTGTAGTGAAATGCATGTGCTTTTAGTTCCAGCAGTGCAGCAATATCTAACCAGTAATATCGAACAATTCCACAAGAAATGGAATGAGAATATATAAATATGGATGAGCAATGACGGAGCGGCATAGGCTAAGATGCAATAGATAGTATAGAATACAGTATATACATATGAGATGAGTAATGCAAGATATGTTAACATTTATTAAGGTGGCATTAAATTGACTAGTGTTCCATTTATTAAAGTGGCCAATGATTTTAAGTCTATGTAGGCAGCAGCGTCTCTGCTAGTGATAGCTGTTTAACAGTCTGATGGCCTTGAGATAAAGGCTGTTTTTCAGTCTCTCGGTCCTAGCTTTGATGCACCTGTACTGACCTCACCTTTTGGATGGTAGTGAGGTGAACAGGCAGTGGTTCGGGTGGTTGTTGTCGTTGATGATCCTTTTGGCCTTCCTGTGACATCGGGTGCAGTAGGTGTCCTGGAGGGCAGGTAGTTTGCACCCTGTGATGCATTGTGCAGACTGCACCACGCTCGAGAGCCCTGCGGTTATGGGTTGCCGTACCAGGCAGTGATGCAGCCCGTAAGGATGCTCTCGATTGTACATCTTTAAAAGTTTGAGGGTTTTAGATGACAAGCCAAATTTCTTCAGCCTGCTGAGGCTGAAGAGGCGCTATTGCGCCTTCACCACACTGTCTGTGTGCGTGGACCATTTCTGTCCGTCAGTGACGTGTGCGCAGAGGAACTTTCCACCTTCTCCACTGCTGTCCCAACACCGACACTCCGAGAGCCCTCACCTCCTCCATGTAGGAGGTAATCAAGCCTACTACTGTTGTGTCGTCTGGAAACTTGATGATTGAGTTGGAGGCGTGCATGGCCACAGTCATGAGTGAACAGGGAGTACAGGAGGGGGCTGAGCATGCACCCTTGTGGGGCCCCAGTGTTGAGTATCAGCGAAGTGGGGATGTTGTTTCCTACCTTCACCACTTGGGGTCGGCCCGTCAGGAATTCCAGGACCCAATTGCACAGGGCGGTGTTGAGGCCCAGAGCCTCAAGCTTAATGATGAGCTTGGAGGGTACAATGGTGTTGAATGCTGAGCTATAGTCAATGAACAGCATTCTTACATAGGTATTCCTCATCTCCAGATGGGATATGGCAGTGTGATGGCGATTGCATCGTCTGTGGACCTATTGAGGTGGTAAGCAAATTGGTGTGGGTTTAGGGTGACGGGTAAGGTGGAGGTGACATGATCCTTTAGTCTCTCAAAGTACTTCATGATGACAGAAGTGAGTGCTACGGTGCGATAGTCATTTTGTTTGCATTCTTGGGTACAGGGACAATGGTGGCCATCTTGAAGCATGTGGGGACAGCAGATAGGAAGAGATTGAATATGTCTGTAAACACACCAGCCAGCTGATCTGCGCATGTTCTGAGGATGCAGCCAGGGATGCCGTCTGGGCTGGTAGCCTTACGAGGGTTAACACTTTTATATGTCTTACTCACGTCGGCCACGGAGGAGGAGAGCCTACAGTCCTTGGTAGCGGGCCGCGTCAGAGGCACCGTATTCTCCTCAAAGTGGGTAAAGAAGGTGTTTGTTTCTCTGGAAGAAAGATGTCTGTGTCCGTGACATGGCTGTTTTTCCTTTTGTAGTCCGTGATTGTCTGTTGACCCTGCCACATGCGCCTCGTGTCTTGAGTCGTTGAATTGCGTCTCTACTTTGTCTCTATACCGAAGTGGTTTTGGGTCGACCTCTGGAATCAGTTCAAATGCCCTGGGAGGTGCGGACAAAGGATCTGCTTCAGGAAAGTCTTATTCCTGGTTGTAGTGCAGGTAAGTTGACGTCACTCTGATATCCAATAGTTCTTCCCGGCTGTATGTAATAACATTACATAGATTTTCTGGGCTAACTATGTAAGAAATAATACACACAAAAAACAAAATAAGCAAAGTTTTCTAAGGTCTAGAAGCAAGGCATCCCTCTCTGTCGGCGCCATTCGGTTGTACAACTCTCTGTACGTTGCGATGTTCATCTTTGTCCAATCAATTGAATTTACCACATGTGGACTCAAGTTGTAGAAACATCTCAACGGTGATCAATGGAAACAGGATGCACCTGAGCTCAATTTCAAGTCTCATAGCAAAGGGTCTGAATACTGATGTTATAAGGTATTTCTGTTCTTTATTGTTTATAAATTAACAAGAATTTCTAAAAAACAGTTTTTGCTTTGTCTTTATGGGGTATTGTGTGTAGATTGAGTGAATAAAATAAAAAATCAATTTTAGAATAAGGCTGTAACATAACAAAATGTGGGAAAAGGTCATGGGGTCTGAATACTTTCCGAAGTCACTGTACATGTCTAGTTGTAAGGGGTTTGTTGAATTTAGAAAATGCTCCGTTATTAAATGTTTAAAAAAATGCTGCTCCATGAAGTAATCCAATAACATGTATGCATAGATCGAGACGGGTGATGTAACCATGACATGCAGCACACCAGTGGCGGTCATGCCGTTTTTCTGAGAATTATTACAGCATATTGGATGACTGTCCTTCATATGCCATTCACCCAGCTAAATGTAACATTGATAGGCTACTACATGATGCTCAGTTTCCCTGTGCCCATCATGAGTTTGCTACAACCTAGCCTATGGATAAAGTTTACAACGTACTGTAGGTGCACAGTTCAGAATTTGTGTAATTAAGGTTACAGACATTGATATATTCAATACTGCCTTTCACACTCTTGCCTGTGTCTAGCTGTGTCTAGCTGATCTAGGTTGTAATCATTAGACCAACAGTTGCAAATGTTGAGCTTCTATTGGACAAATTCAGGTCTGTTTATCCCTGTTTCATTCCGTTTGCTTCTGTTTAAGAAACGTTTTTCAACAGAATCGGCGGAATGAATACACCCTTTATCACATGCAAACACAGTTCACTTTCATAGTAGCCATATACAAACAGCATGCATCTACGCACTCCTCCGCTCACCTTTTCCCTTTGCTTGTGGAATTAGGTGCACAACACATCAGCTGTCTGTGTTCAGGTGAAAAAACGAACAAATTATTGTTATATATATTTTTTACATTTAACCATTTATTTAACTAGGCAAGTCAGTTAAGAACAAATTCTTATTTACATTGACGGCCTACCCCGCCAAACCCGGACGATGCTGGGCCAATTGTGTGCCGCCCTGTGTGATTCCTAACCATGGCCGGATGTGATACAGCCTGGATTCGAACCAGGGACTATAGTGACGCCTCTTTCACTGAGATGAATTGACATTTCTTCTGTCACAACAATTCATTGATACGTATGCTATGATGCTGGTAAAGTTGACTCGCGCACCTACAGTGCTGGTCATTAAAAAAAACTAGCGTGCTCCTGGATGCAAACAATGTGCTTCCCCAAAAACATAACAAAATGACAATCTGTTTCAGTAGCTATAGTTAGCTTGCTAACTATATAGCTAGGTGTCATCATAAAAAATATCCATAATTTATAAGACAGGTCTGACCACCATTAATCAAATAAGAACTATCTTAGTGAAGCTAGCCACAATGAGGATAAGCCACAATAGTGGACTTTGCGGTTAGCCTTCAAAATAAAAGTATGGCATCATTTTATAATGCTGCATTCATTTGCATCACTGTCAGTGACATACTTTTATGTAGAAGGCAAGTTGCATTATTCCACTAGTGCCTAATCCTTATTGTGGGTGCCTAATCCTTATTGTGGCTAGCTTCACAACACATAACCCGGTCCGTTCGAGCCTCACTAGCCAGATGAAGCTAGCTGGCTTCTTATAACGTTAGCTTTAGGCAACAGGGTTAAGTAGCTGGCTAGCTATTTATTTTCATGAACTGAAGTTCAATTTCAATAGGCGAACAACAAGAGGCAACCAAGCTAATACTTACTCACAAGGATTCCTAAATCATTGCTAAGAATAATGAAAATGACTGCAGTTTGTACTGGTCATTGTTTTCAGGCTGGTTGTATTGGTGCTAGCTAGGTAACAAGCTAAAGCTAGCAACCCCAGTAGTTGCGGTCGAACAAATTATGCTTTATTACCAACGCGGTATTGTAAACACATCGTTCGTGTCTGGGGTTAGCTTGTTTGCAGACTTTTTTTGTACAGATTGACAGTGCTACTGTATCTTTTTTGACACGAACTAAACGGCATTCCATAGTATATATGTCGTGAAGCTAATTTCAGTGATGCTGATACTGTGTAACTCAGGTAGCGCAACATCGGAAAAATAGTGCACTTGGTAGTGTTAACCGGTGCTCGACCAGTCGGCGAAAGCCAACATCACCCATGACAGAGAATGGTTGATTGTCAAGGGCAATGAATTCCGATCTTTTGGATTTAATCGATTTCACCTTTGAGTTGTTTCGCTGAAATGTTACTCTTTCAAATGATTGCTGGACTTGTTGACTGCTCGATCCACACAGCAGACATTGTGGACTAGTTTAGGAATGCTGTGTTGCATGTATAGCGCATCATTTTGGGTGGTGTCATTACGTTGTGTACCTTCGTTATATAGGTATGCACGTCAGCTTTGACATCGGTTTTGCACATCGGCCTTAAACTAGACATCTGCTGATACTGCTGTTGGCATTTTTAGCTAATATCAGCCGATTCCTATATGTTCACCGATTTTATATCGTGCATCCCTATTTTTAAATGTTTCACTTTTTTTTATTTTGTTGAAATTCACTGAGGAGGATGGTTCTCTTCCTCCTCTGAGGAGCCTCCACTGGTGGACACCCACCTGTCTCAATCAGTGAAATGATATTCGAAATAGACAAAATGGCCATACATTCAAACAAACCCCCTGCAACTAGACATTGAAGTTTAGAAAACATATACACTACATGGGCAAAAGTATGTGGACAGTCCTTCAAATTTGTGGATTCGCCGATTTCAGCCACACCCATTGCTGACAGGTGGATAAAATCGAACACACAGCCTTGCAATCTCCATACACAAACATTGGCAGAAGAATGGCCTTACTGAAGACGTTGCACAATCATAGGATGCCACCTTTCCAACAAGTCAGCTCATCAAATTTCTGCCCTGCTATAGCTGCCCTGGTCAACTGTAAGTGCTGTTATTATTGTGAAATGGAAACGTCTAGGAGCAACAATGGCTCAGCTATGAAGTGGTAGGCCACACAAGCTCACAGAACGGGACCACCAAGTGCGGAAGTGTGTAGCGTGTAAAAATCGTCTGTCCTCGGTTGCAACACTTACTACCTCTGGACGCAAATTCAGCACAATAACTGTTCGTCGGGAGCGTCATGAAATGGGTTTCCATGGCAGAGCAGCCGCACACAAGCCTATGATCACCATGCGCAATGCCAAGCGTCAGCTCGGGTGGTGTAAAGCTCACTGCCATTGGACTCTGGAGCAGTGAAAATGCGTTCTCTGGAGTGATGAATCCCGCTTCACCATCTGGCTGTCGTACAGACAAATCTGGGTTTGGCGTATGCCAGGAGAATGTTACCTGCCCCAATGCATAGTGCCAACTGTAAAGTTTGGTGGAAGAGGAATAATGATCTGGGGCTGTTTTTCATGGTTCGGGTTAGGCCCCATAGTTCCAGTGAAGGGAAATCTTAACGCTATAGCATTCAATGACACTCTAGACGATTCTGTGCTTCCAACTTTGTGACAACAGTTTGGAGAAGGCACTTTCCTGTTTCAGCATGACAATGCCCCCATGCACAAAGCGAGATCCATACTGAAATGTTTTGTCGAGATCGTTTTGGAAGAACTTGACTGGCCTGCACAGAGCCCTAACCAATTCCATCGAACACCTTTGGGATGAATTGAAACGCAGAGTGCAAGCCAGGCCTAATCGCCCAACATCAGTGCCAGATCTCACTAATGCTCTTGTGGCTGAATGTAAGCAAGTACCCGCAGCAATGTTCCAACATCTAGTGAAAAGCCTTCCCAGAAGAGTGGAGGCTGTTTTAGCAGAATATGGGTGACCAACTCCATAGTAATGCCCATGATTTTGGAATGAGATGTTAGACAAGCAGGTGTCCACATACTTTTTGCCAAATAATATAAACTCAGCAAAAAAAGAAACGTCCTCTCACTGTCAACTGCGTTTATTTTCAGAAAACTTAACGTGTAACTATTTGTATGAACATAAGATTCAACAACTGAGACATAAACTGAACAAGTTACGCAGACATGTGACTAACAGAAATGGAATAATGTGTCCCTTAACAAAGAGGGGGGGGTCAAAACCAAAAGTAACAGTCAGTATCTGGTGTGGCCACCAGCTACATTAAGTACTGCAGTGCATCTCCTCCTCATGGACTGCACCAGATTAGCCAGTTCTTGCTGTGAGATGTTATCCCACTCTTCCACCAAGGCACCTGCAAGTTCCCAGACATTTCTGGGGGGATTAGCCCTGGCCCTCACCCTCCGATCAAACAGGTCCCAGACGTGCTCAATGAAATTGAGATCCGGGCTCTTCACTGGCCAAGGCAGAACTAACATTCCTGTCTTGCAGGAAATCACGCACAGAACGAGCAGTATGGCTGGTGGCATTGTCATGCTGGAGGGTCATGTCAGGATGAGACTGCAGAAAGGGTACCACATGAGGGAGGAGGATGTCTTCCCTGTAACTCATAGCATTGAGATTGCCTGCAATGACAACAAGCTCAGTCCGATGATGCTGACACACACCGCCCCAGACCATGGCGGACCTTCCACCTCCAAATCAATCCTGCACCAGAGTACAGGCCTCGTTGTAACGCTCATTCTTTAGACAATAAACGCAAATCCGACCATCACCCCTGGTGAGACAAAACCGAAACTCGTCAGTGAAGAGCACTTTTTGCCAGTCCTGTCTGGTCCAGCGGCAGTGGGTTTGTGCCCATATTGTTGCCGGTGATGTCTTGGCTGATTTCTTTTGATTTTCCCATGGTGTCAAGCAAAGAGGCACTACGTTTGAAGGTAGGCCTTGAAATACATCCACAGGTACCCCTCAATTGACTCAAATTATGTCAATTGGCTTTAGAAGCTTCTGATAGGGTATGACATAATTTTCTGGAATTTTCCAAGCTGTTTCAATGCACAGTCAACTTAGTGTATGTAAACTTCTGACCCACTGGAATTGTGACACATTGAATTATAAGTTAAATAATCTGTCTGTAAACAATTGTTGGAAAAATGACTTGTAGAGAAAGTAGAGGTCCTAACCGACTTGCCAAAACTGTAGTTTGTTAACAAGACATTTGTGGAATGGTTGAAAAATGAGTTTTAATGACTTGCGTAGGCTTATCTAAACTTCTGACTTCAACTGTGTGTGTGTGTGTGTGTGTGTGTGTGTGTGTGTGTGTGTGTGTGTGTGTGTATATATGTATATATATATATATATATATATATATACGCACACACACACGTGACAATAAAAAGTATGTGAACTATTTGGAATTTCCTGGACTTCTGCATGAATTGGTCATCAAATTTGATCTAATCTTCATCTAAGTCACAACAATAGACAAACATTGTGTGCTAAACTAATAACACAAATTATTGTATTTTTCTTGTCTGTATTGAGTCCATCATTTAATCATTCAGTCTAGGTTGGAAAAGTATGTGAACCCGAGGTTAATGACTTCTCCAAAAGCTAGTTGGAGTCAGGCGTCAGCTAACCTGGAGTCCAATATATGATATGAGATTGGAGAAGTTGGTTAGCGCTGCCTTGCCCTATTAAAAAAAACACTCACTAAAGGTTTTTAGTTTGCTCTTCACAAGAACCATTGCATAATGTGAACCATGCCTTCACAACAAAAGAGATCTCAGATGACTGAAGATTAAGAATGGCTGACTTGCATAAAGCTGGAAAGGGTTACAAAACTATCTCTAAAGGCCTTGATTTTCATCAGTCCACGGTAAGACAATTTGTCTATAAATAAAGTAAAGCAATGTTGCTGTTCTCCCTATGAGTGGCTGTCCTGCAGAGATGACTGCAAGAGCACAGCGCATAGTACTCAATGAGGTTAAGAAGAATCCTAGAGTGTCCGCTAAAGACTTACCGAAATGTCTGGAACATGCTAACGTCTCTGTTGACGAGTCTACGATACGTAAAACGCTAAACAAGAATGGTGTTCATGGGAGGACACCACAGAAGAAGCCACTGCTGTCCAAAAAAAAACATTGCTGCACGTCTGAATTTTGCAAAAGTGCACCTGAATGTTTCACAGCGCTACTGGCAAAATATTCTGTGGACAGATGATACTACAGTTGAGTTGTTTGGAAGGAACAAAACACTATTTGTGGAGAAAAAAGGCGCAGCAAACCAACATCAAAACCTCATCCCAACTGTAAAGTATGGTGGAGGGAGCATCATTGTTTGTGGCTGCTTTGCTGCCTCAGGGCCTGGACAGCTTGCTATCATCAACGGATAAATGCATTCCTAAATTTATCAAGACATTTTTCAGGAGAATGTTGAGCTTCAATTGGCGGACATCCTAACAGAAGTTGGGTGATGCAACAGGACAACGATGCAAAGCACAGAAGTAAATCAACAACAGAAGAAAATACGCCTTCTGGAGTGGCTCAGTCAGCGTCCTGACCTCAACCCGATTGAAATGCAGTGGCATGCCCTCGAGAGCAGTTCACACCAGACATCCCAAGAAGATTTCTGAACTGAAAGAGTTTTGTAAAGAGGAATGGTCCAAAAATCCTCCTGACCTTTGTGCAGGTCTGATTCATAACTGCAGAAAACGTTTGGTTGTTGTTATTGTTGCCAAAGGAGGGTCAAATCCAAGGGTTCACATACTATTTCCACCCTGTCCTGTGAACGTTTACATGGTGTATTCAATAAAGACATAAACTAATTACACACAAGCAATTATACGTTTTTAACAGACTGTGTTTGTCTATTGTTGTGACCTAGATGAAGATCAGATCAGATAAATTGTATGACCAATTTATGCAGAAATCCAGCCATTTACAAAGGGTTCACATACTTTTTCTTGCTTTGCCTATCAGCCAGCTGGAACAGAATACTGGTCAGACTAGATTATATTTTTTATAGCTAGAGTAGGGTATATTGGAGCCAATGTGTCACTGCCAACCTTCGTCCTGCTCCTTCTTTTCCAAGTCAACCCAGGCCATTGCTGAAACATCCAGATTTCTGTTATGAGCCTGATTCTCTGTTTACTTAGTATTTTCTCTTTTTCTGCTGACATGAAAATATTAGCCCAGACGACATTGATCAGAGTGGAGAAAACACTCAAAAGTATGAAGTTTATACAAGATCCATATAGTTGGATACCTGTGCAGTATACACAAATGTCAGGAGGCCTGCTCATTTTCGATAATACTTTTTGGGGGTATTTATGATTATTTGCAATTATGCACACAGCAACAGAAAGCATTGATTTCAACGTAGACACACTTTCAAATCCTTCCTGATATCAGCTGTTGATCAAGCATTTTGTGCAAACACAACTCTCAAGCCAGTGGCTGACTGGCTGCATCCGCCAGGTTTGTTCTGCGGTCTTTCAATGTGAAAGCTCATAGACCCGGCAGTGACTGGGGTGGGGAAGACACACATGACGCAATCTTGGCGAACGAAGTTAAGGGGTCATGGTACTTACAGCTGAGCTTGCTGGCCTGCATTATGTAAAAGAGCTGATTTTAGAATGAGGGCACTAAACTAGGTACTGCAACAAGAGGGAGAGAAACACAGAAACCTCTTACTGTGTAGATGTCCCAAACATTCTGCACCGGTAATTATGATCAAGAGGTTGAAATATAAATGTACCTCTTTTAACTTGGTTAAACTGTGCCTTAACTAATGTCGTATGCTGGCATATTACCTCTGCTCCATGCTGTCTCAGGCTTAGTTGGCCCTATGTACAGATCTAGGGTCAGTTTTCCTTACTTCAGTCCTAACCGTAATCAACTGGACAGAACCACAGCAACAATAGTCTACATAGGCCTAACTGATCCTGGCTCGTTGTCAAACGTTTCTTCCCCACTCGCAGCACTACGCTTGGAAGAGACCGCAGCAGAGGAGCTCCTTCAGAGGCCTCCGAGTGGGTATGGGATGTGGTTGCCAGATTGGGAAGGAAAGGAGGAGGAGAAGGGGTGTCTCACACTCCAGTTGTCAGCCATAAAACAATCGGCGGCGCTAACTAAATCAACGACCCTGTCAACTGTTTGTCTCTACAAACATTTTGATATCTGTCTCTTGGCATTTCTTCTGTCCATTTTGTCACTGTTTTCTCAGCTTTGTGGTGTTGTTGAATGAGCGCGACATTGTTCAGAACTGCTACCCCCCCACTCCTCCTGTTTCTTGAGTGTTGTTTTATAACGCGTCCATCTCTCCTCTGTCTGGTCTGAGCTAGCTACATCAATCTACATGCATACGGCTCATATTGCATATAGGGTCTAGGTCATGTGGTTCCAAAATATCCATCTATTTCATGCTAACGTTTGCTGAGTTTTTTGTTGTTCAGGGGAATGAGGCCAACCTTGGAATTCCAACCTATGTATACAGTAAAAGGGTGTGGCGGAAATGTATGTTATGCTGGGGTTGACGACAAGCTCCTCACATTTTCAAAGATGCCTTTTGTGAAAAGATCTAGGCAATGAGCAGAGTTTCTGTGTCAGTGTCCATGCAGTCTTAAGGGTTTTCATCCAGTAAGCTGAACGTTTATGGGGGTAACGTGACCCCCCCACACACTTGTAGGGAGAGCAGAAGAATTCACACCCACCCGGACAAATTGGCTCGGCCCTATAGGACAAATGGGGGGCCAGAGGAGAGATGCCCCATTGCAACGCATATTTTCCTACCTGGAAATACCTTTTCAGTCAAGCAAATACTGTGCCACTGCCACTTTCAAGTCTTGTCAGTCTCCTCGGTCCTGTAGGTTTGGAGGAGTGTTTTTTTGACCTGCTTACAGCTTATACTACAGTTCTGGGCCTAAGGTTTGAGAAATGTGTTGACAATGAGAGGTAGCTATTATTACCTATATTTGGGAGCAGGGGATACAAAAGGGAGAGAAGTGCATTCTCTCTCTTTACATACACACAGAAAAAAGCATAATAGACATCACAGCAGTCAGTCTATGCACCCATAGCCCACTTACAATAACTGCCCCAGTCTCCGATGCTTTCCGCGCTGCGATCTGGTCAACTCGTTCTGATAAACCCAATTCATAATTTTGCGCAAATACAGTCCAGCTGCCGAAAGAGATATGTGTTAAGCTGGGTTCAAGGAGTCCATTTGGCCAGTAAGGACTGTAAATCAAGCTGTAAGAGAAGCTTATGTACCAAACTATTTATATTCACGGGAGTGTATCAAGGCTGAAGCAGGGTATGTGGGGCATCATCATTTGCCAGACAAAAGTCCTCTGGCTCACTAAGCCACCTGAAGAACTGTTGTTGACCATTGTACACAACAGAGCAGTGCAAACTTGAGGTGAGGAGATTACACAGCGTGTGTGTGTAATAAAATATATATATATATATATATATATATTACACACAACAAAACTAACTGTTTTATAAATTTGTTTTTACAACTTTTTTGTTACTTTTATACACCATAATTACTGTAAAACTTCAATTAGACGCTAAGTCTCAAATAGCCACCTGTTAGTGTCAGCTCTTTTGTTCTCCCACACCTGCCCGCAATTGCTAATAACCCATATGCAACCGCCTGACTTTACAGTATGTGATAGTGAAAATCTGCGGCCCGAACCTGACTCTAGCCCGCTAATATACAACATTCACTGTAGGTTGTAGTCCGAGACGGCGGAAAGATTTTTTGACAGGAGTTGCAGGATTTTTTGTTGTTGCCTGATTTAGGTGTCTGTTTCTGCTTATAATTTCCAACATTTTGGTAGGCTATTTGTCAGTCAAGTATAATTAGATAATTGCAACTTCTCTTCTGTCACATGCTGCCATAGAACACAAAATAAACATTGGTAAAGTTTTGTCATCTCTGCTTCTTGGCAGAGCAAATACATTTAGGGACCGGGAGAAAATGCAGTAACTCGCCAAAAAATGGGAAAGATTTTCAGTGCAAAATATTCAGATGACTTCAGTTTGACCGGTTGTAAGGAAATACAAAGCTGTAATAACAACCCAATGTGTCTGATAAGATTTAATTTTGGCTTGGATGCTTATTTTATGTGGTTGAAATACTACCAGCTTTTATGATGCTGATAAAGTTAGTTAACGTCTGTAGGTGCTAACTTGCATTAGCATTCTTCACTACCCCCCGAGTCAAAGTTTTGGATACATTTGGTGTATCATTTTACTGCAAGAAATGCTTAATTCTGCAGGAGTTAATATTAAGGCTATGTGAGAGGTTATAGACCTGCAGTCAGTGTCCAGATTTCAGTTTCCATGTAACCCATCTGAACAGTAGACAACAGCTCCCCTGACATGCCATAGGCCTATTTGAAGTCCCTATCTCGTGACTGTCAAATCTGTATAGCCCCTCACAATCATCAAACATAGCACTGCTATCATCCTCTTTTGCCACTTCAACAAATCTTTCCCAAACATTACTTTTCTGTCTGTACCTTTTCATTATTTTCAACTCCCCATTTCAGTTTTTCTCTCTTCTCTTATTGAATTCAACTTTGACATTGTCATTTTCTTTTGCATCCGTGGATCGATGTTTTAATTAGAGGCATACTAAGAAAAAAGAAACATGACACAGTATGTCAATTATAACACATTAGTGCAGGAAATTAAGAAATGTATTAAAATGCTAGAATTAAACTATGCAAATCAGCAAAAGCAGTGTGCATTAAGGAAGTAGAAGCCTAGCTCAATAATAAGCCTGTCTCTAATAAATGCTTGTTGTGTTCAGTGATTTAAGCAAATAAATGCCCAGGCTATTAATGGAAGTTTTACGATACATGATGTCACTTGTTAAATCCACTTCAATCAGTGTAGATGTTGGGGAGGAGACAGGTTAAAGAAGGATTTTTAAGCCTTGAGACAATTGAGACATGGATAATGTATGTGTGCTGTTCAGGGGATGAATGGGCAAGACAAAGAATGTAAGTGTAAGAACAGGGTATGTTAGTAGGTGCCAGGCACACCAGTTTGTGTCAAGAACTGCAACCATGCTGGGTTTTTCAACAGTTTCTTATGTCTATCAATAATGGTCCACCACCCAAAGGACATCCAGCCAACTCGACACTTCTGCGGGAAGCATTGGAGTCAACATGGGCCAGCATCCCTGTGGAACGCTTTGGACACCATGATGAGTCCATGCCCTGACGAATTGAGGGCATTCTGATGGCAAAAGAGGGCGGGTGCACCTCAATAATAGTTTTATTTTTATCTATTTGTTAATTTTCTTACTTTTGCACTGCATTGTGGGGAAAGGGTTTGTAAGCATTGCATGGTAAAGTCTGCACTTGTTGTGTTCGGCGCATGTGACAAATACAATTTTATTTGATCTCCTAGACCATCTTCTGTTGATTTCCACGTGATTTTCATGTTTTACAACTGTGATGTCTTACATGAATTATGAACCATTCTAAGTTAAACATTAATATTTTTCTGAAAAGTATTAGTATATTGTTGATTGACTATTTCCAAATAGCCCAACACTGCAAATTGAAGGGTTCATTTTAAATGAATGTTGTGATGTGTCACCCATTCCTGAACCTGTGACCAGAAACAAACTACATGGGGACAATACCAGAATAAATTATCTAGTGATTCTGTTTCTTTGCAGCAGAATCTGCATTGCTGAGATTATTTGCTGAGATTATTGAATGCTGGCGGTGCTTTCACTCTAGTGGTAGCATGAGACGGAGTCTACAACCCACACAAGTGGCTCAGGTAGTGCAGCTCATCCAGGATGGCACATCAATGCGAGATGTGGCAAGAAGGTTTGCTGTGTCTGTCAGCGTAGTGTCCAGAGCATGGAGGCGCTACCAGAAGACAGGCCAGTACATCAGGAGACGTGGCGGAGGCCGTAGGAGGGCAACAACCCAGCAGCAGGACCGCTATCTCCGTTTGGCATTTGCCAGAGAACACCAAGATTGGCAAATTCGCCACTGGCGCCCTGTGCCCTTCACAGATGAAAGCAGGTTCACACTGAGCACATGTGACAGACGTGACAGTCTGGAGACTCCGTGGAGAACGTTCTGCTGCCTGCAACATCCTCCAGCATGACCGGTTTGGCGGTGGGTCAGTCATGGTGTGGGGTGGCATTTCTTTGGGGGGCCCCTCCATGTGCTCGCCAGAGGTAGCCTGACTGCCATTAGGTACCGAGATGAGATCCTCAGACCCCTTGTGAGACCATATGCTAGTGCGGTTGGCCCTGGGTTCCTCCTAATGCAAGACAATGCTAGACCTCATGTGGCTGGAGTGTGTCAGCAGTTCCAGCAAGAGGAAGGCATTGATGCTATGGACTGGCCCGCCCGTTTCCCAGACCTGAATCCAATTGAGCACATCTGGGGCATCATGTCTCGCTCCATCCACCAACGCCACGTTGCACCATAGACTGTCCAGGAATTACATTTACATTCCATTTAAGTCATTTAGCAGACGCTCTTATCCAGAGCGACTTACAAATTGGTGCATTCACCTTATGACATCCAGTGGAACAGCCACTTTACAATAGTGCATCTAAATCTTTTAAGGGGGGTGAGAAGAATTACTTTATCCTATCCTAGGTATTCCTTAAAGAGGTGGGGTTTCAGGTGTCTCCGGAAGGTGGTGATTGACTCCGCTGTCCTGGCGTCGTGAGGGAGTTTGTTCCACCATTGGGGGCCAGAGCAGCGAACAGTTTTGACTGGGCTGAGCGGGAAATGTACTTCCTCAGTGGTAGGGAGGCGAGCAGGCCAGAGGTGGATGAACGCAGTGCCCTTGTTTGGGTGTAAGGCCTGATCAGAGCCTGGAGGTACTGAGGTGCCGTTCCCCTCACAGCTCCGTAGGCAAGCACCATGGTCTTGTAGCGGATGCGAGCTTCAACTGGAAGCCAGTGGAGAGAGAGGAGGAGCGGGGTGACGTGAGAGAACTTGGGAAGGTTGAACACCAGACGGGCTGCGGCGTTCTGGATGAGTTGTAGGGGTTTAATGGCACAAGCAGGGAGCCCAGCCAACAGCGAGTTTCAATAATCCAGACGGGAGATGACAAGTGCCTGGATTAGGACCTGCGCCGCTTCCTGTGTGAGGCAGGGTCGTACTCTGCGGATGTTGTAGAGCATGAACCTACAGGAACGGGCCACCGCCTTGATGTTAGTTGAGAACGACAGGGTGTTGTCCAGGATCACGCCAAGGTTCTTAGCGCTCTGGGAGGAGGACACAATGGAGTTGTCAACCGTGATGGCGAGATCATGGAACGGGCAGTCCTTCCCCCGGGAGGAAGAGCAGCTCCGTCTTGCCGAGGTTCAGCTTGAGGTGGTGATCCGTCATCCACACTGATATGTCTGCCAGACATGCAGAGATGCGATTCGCCACCTGGTCATCAGAAGGGGGAAAGGAGAAGATGAATTGTGTGTCGTCTGCATAGCAATGATAGGAGAGACCATGTGAGGTTATGACAGAGCCAAGTGACTTGGTGTATAGCGAGAATAGGAGAGGGCCTAGAACAGAGCCCTGGGGGACACCAGTGGTGAGAGCGCGTGGTGAGGAGACAGATTCTCGCCACGCCACCTGGTAGGAGTGACCTGTCAGGTAGGACGCAATCCAAGCGTGGGCCGCGCCGGAGATGCCCAACTCGGAGAGGGTGGAGAGGAGGATCTGATGGTTCACAGTATCGAAGGCAGCCGATAGGTCTAGAAGGATGAGAGCAGAGGAGAGAGAGTTAGCTTTAGCAGTGCGGAGCGCCTCCGTGATACAGAGAAGAGCAGTCTCAGTTGAATGACTAGTCTTGAAACCTGACTGATTTGGATCAAGAAGGTCATTCTGAGAGAGATAGCGGGAGAGCTGGCCAAGGACGGCACGTTCAAGAGTTTTGGAGAGAAAAGAAAGAAGGGATACTGGTCTGTAGTTGTTGACATCAATATTATTGTAAGTTACATTTTGAAGGAACTCCCGACACCTGGGTGTCTAAGGCTTAATTCAAAGTAAAAACAAAAACTTGCAGACAATAGGCCCTCCATGGAATGAGTTAGACACCTTGAGAAAATAATCGTACTGTTCAATCAAGCGTTGTTTTGTGTATCGGAAGATAATCTCTTCCCAGCTATTTTGCAACATGTATGGCGCAGGTAAGCCATTTTAGAGAATTTGGAAGTGTGTCCAACTGGCATCACAACCGCAGACCACGTGTAACCACGCCAGCCCAGGACCTCCACGTCCAGCTTCTTCACCTGCAGGATCATCTGAGACCAGCTACCCGGACAGCTGATGAAACTGTGGGTTTGCACAATCGAAGAGTTTCTTCACAAACTGTCAGAAACCGTCTCAGGGAAGCTCATCTGCTTGCTTGTAGTCCTCACCAGGGTCTTGACCTACAATGAACACAATTGCATTTTATGGATGGCAATTTGAATGTACAGAGAATCTTGTCACAGTATATGAGGCCCATTGTCATGCCATTCATCTGCCGCCATCGCCTTGTGTTTCAGCATGATAATGCATGGCCCAATGTCACAAGGTTCTGTACACAATTCCTGGAAGCTGAAAATGAGCATGTGTGTATATATATATATATATATATATATATTTATTTATTTATTTATTTATTTATTTTATTTATTTATTTATTATTTATTTATTTATATTTATATATTTATATATATTTATATATATATATATATAAATATATATAAATATATATATATATATATAAATATATTTATATATATATATATATATATTTATATAAATATATATTTATATATATATTTATATATATTTATATATTTATATATATTTATATATTTATATATATATATATATATATATATATTTATATATATTTTATATATATTTATATAAATATATAAATATATAAATACATATTATATATTTATATATATTTTATAAATATATAAATAAATATTTATATATTTATATATATGTTTAAATATATATAAATATATGAGTGTATATAGATATATATGTAAATGTGTGTGTGTGTGTGTGTGTGTGTGTGTATATATATTATATATGTGTGTGTGTGTGTGTATATAGATATATATGTGTGTGTGTGTGTGTATATATATATCTATATCTATATATGTGTATATGTATATACACACCGTACCAGTCAAAGGTTTAGACACCTACTCATTCAAGTGTTTTTTTCTACATTTGTAGAATAATAGTGAAGAAATCAATCAAAGGTATTTTTAAAGTTGTTTTTACATCAGCGGATGTCTCAAAATGCTACACAGAACCCTAGCCTTAAACCCCAGACAACAAGCAATGCAGATGTAGAAGCACTGTGGCTAGGAAAAACTCCCTACAGAGGAACCAGGCTCTGAGGGTGGTGATTATAACTGTACATGGCCAAGATTTGTGGTCCTTCTGCTCAGTTGGTAGAAGGGTGTTTCAATCCCGGGACCACCCATACATAGAATGTACACAGACTGTAGGGTCAAAAGCGTCTGCTAAATGGCATATATTATTATATTATATATATTAAAATGTTCATAGATGACCAGCAGGGTCAAATAATAATAATCACAGTGGTTGTAGAGTGTTCAACAGGTCAGCACCTCAGGAGTAAATGTCATTTGGCTTTTTATAGCCGATCATTCAGAGTTAGAGACAACAGGTGCGGTGGAGAGAGAGAGAGAGAGTCGAAAACAGCAGGTCCAGGACAAGATGCCACATCCGGTGAACAGGTCAGGGTTCCATAGCCGCAGGAAGAACAGTTGAAACTGGAGCAGCAGCACTACCAGGTGGACTGGGGACAGCAAGTAGTCATCAGGCCAGGTAGTCCTGAGCCATGGTCCTAGGGCTCAGGTCCTCAGAGAGAAGAAAGAGAGAGAGAATTAGAGGGAGCATACTAGAATTCACACAGGTCACCGGATAGGACAGGAGAAACTGACTGACCCTAGCCCCCCGACACAATCTATTGCAGCATGAATACTGGAGGCTGAGACAGGAGGGGTCAAAACTATTAAATAACACACATGGAATCATGTAGTAACCAAAAAAGTATTAAACAAATAAAAATATATTTGAGATTCTTCGAAGTAGCCACCCTTAGCCTTGATGACAGCTTTGCATACTCTTAGCATTCTCTCAACGAGCTTCACCTGGAATGCTTTTTTACAGACATGCCTTGTGTGCCCCTTTTTTTCGGGTGACTGTGATCTCGCTCTCCACGTTTCAACAGATTAACAATCACAAGGCCTCTGGGCCAGACAGGACACCGGGGCATTTTCTCAAAGCATGCTCAGACCAGCTGGCAAGTGTCTATCCTTGTCCCAGTCTATAATCCCAACGTGTTTCAAATTGACAACCATTCTCTGTTCCCAAGAGCTCCAAGGCAACCTGCCTAAATGACTATTGCCCTATAGCACTCAAATCTGTAATTGTGAAGTGCTTTGAAAGACTGGTCATGACACACATCAACACCATCATCCCAGACGCCCTAGACCCACTTCAATTTGCATACCGCCCCAACAGATCTACAGATGACGAAATCTTAATTGCGCTTCACACTGCCCTCTCCCAACTGGACAAAAGGGGAAATAACTACGTGAGCATGCTGTTCATAGACTCCAGCTCAGCGTTCAACACCATTGTACCCTCCAAGCTCATCACCAAGCTAGGGACCTTGGGACTGAACCTCTCCCTCTGCAACTGTATCCTGTGGTGAGGGTAGGCAAGAACACCTCCGCCATGCTGACTCTCAACATGGGGGCCCGTCAGGCGTGTGTGCTTAGCCCCCTCCTGTTCACCCATGACTGTGGCCACTCACGACTCCCAACAACATCATCAAGTTTGCTGACAACACGGTGATGAGTCAGCCTACATGGAGGTCAGAGACCTGTGTGGTGCCAGGCCATCTCCTCCCTCAACGTCAGTAAGACCAAGGAGCTGATTGTGGACTATAGGAGAAAGAGGAGAGAACATGCCAGTTAAATGTTCCTTGGCGTCCACTTCACTAAGGACCCTAACATGGCCCTAACATGGTCCGCACAGTTATGAAGCGGGCACGGCGGTGTCTCCTCCCCCTCAGGAGGCTAAAAACACTTGTCATGGGCCCTCAGATCCTAAAAAGGTTTTACAGCTCCACCATCAAGAGCATCTTGACTGGCTGCATCACTGCTTGGTAGTGGCAAATGCACCACCCCTAACCGCAAAGCGCTACAGAGGGTGGTGCAGACAGCCCAGTACATCACTGGGGCCGAGCTCCTTGCTATCCAGGACCTCTATATCAGGCGGTGTCAGAGGAAGGCCTGAAAAATTGCCAAAGACTTCAGCCACCCAAGCCATAGACTGTTCACTACTACCGTCCGGCAAACAGTACTGGAGCATCGGCTCTCGGACCAACAGGCTCCAAGACAGTTTCTACCCCCAAGCCATAAGACTTCTGAATAGCCAGACTGCTAAAGAGTAAATTAATGGTACCCAAACTATCTTGCACTGACTCTACGCACACTCACTAGACTATATATACAAACCATATAAACACAGCAAAAAAATAAACGTCCTCTCACTGTCAACTGCATTTATTTTCAGACTTAACATGTAAATATTTGTATGAACATAAGATTCAACAACTGAGACAAACTGAACAAGTTACGCAGACATGTGACTAACAGAAATTGAACAATGTGTCCCTGGAAAAAGGGGGGAGGTCAAAATCAAAAGTAACAGTCACTATCTGGTGTGGCCACCAGCTGCATTAAGTACTGCAGTGCATCTCCTCCTCATGGACTGCACCAGATTAGCCAGTTCTTGCTGTGAGATGTTATCCCACTCTTCCACCAAGGCACCTGCAAGTTCCCAGACATTTCTGGGGGGGATGGCCCTGGCCCTCACCCTCCAATCCAACAGGTCCCAGTCATGCTCAATGGGATTGAGATCCGGGCTCTTCGCTGGCCATGGCAGAACACTGACATTCCCGTCTTGCAGGAAATCATGCACAGAACGAGCTGTATGGCTGGTGGCATTGTCATCCTGGAGAGTCATCCTTCTGTGGCTCAGTTGGTAGAGCATGGCGCTTGTAACGCCAGGGTAGTGGGTTCGATTCCCGGGACCACCCATACGTAGAATGTATGCACACATGACTGTAAGTCGCTTTGGATAAAAGCGTCAGCTAAATGGCATATATTATTATTATTATTATATATATTAGTCATGTCAGGATGAGCCTGCAGGAAGGGTACCATTGTGTGTTCCTGGTGTAACTCGGGCAGTTGTTGTTGCCATCCTGTACCTGTCCTGCAGGTGTGATGTTCAGATGTACCGATCCTGTGCAGGTGTTGTTACATGTGGTCTGCCACTGAGAGGACGATCAGCTGTCCGTCCTGTCTCCCTATAGCTCTGACTTAGGCGTCTCAAAGTACAGACATTGCAGTCCTCATGCCTCCTTGCAGCATGCCTAAGGCATGTTCACGCAGATAAGCAAGGACCCTGGGCATCTTTCTTTTGGTGTGTTTCAGTCATTAGAAAGGCCTATTTAGTGTCCTAAGTTTTCATAGCTGTGACCTTAATTGCCTACCGTCTGTAAGCTGTTAGTGTCTTAACGACCGTTCCATAGGTGTATGTTCATTAATTGTTTATGGTTCATTGAACAAGCATGTGAAACAGTGTTTAAACCCTTTACAATGAAGATCTATGAAGTTATTTGGATTTTTACAAATTAACTTTGAAAGACTGGTTCCTGAAAAATGAATGTTTTCTTTTTTTGCTGAGTTTATAGACACACACACACACACTACCTTGACACTCCCACACAAACTCCACAGACATTCACATTCGCACACACACACAGACCGACACAACACACATACACATTACACACACTTTTACAATCATCATATGCTGCTGCTTCTCTGTTCTTTATTTTACTATTATTATCTATCCTGATGTCTAGTCACTTTACCCTGCCTTCATGTACATGTTTACCTCAAGTACCTCGTACCTCTGCACATTGATCTGGTACTGGTACTCCCTGTATATATTTTTAAATTCTGCATTGTTGGGAAGGGCTCATAAGCAAACATTTCACTGTGAAGTCTACACCGGTGGTATTCGGCCCATGTGACAAATACATTTAGATTTATTTGATTTGAGAGATGGCGTTGCAGTAGTCCAGGTGTGATTAAAACAAAGGTGTGAAGGAGGGTTTCAGTAGGGGGATCAGTGAGAGAGGGTCTGAGTCGTGAGATTTTTTTTTGAGGTGGAAGAAGGCCAAGTTGGTTATGTTCCGGATATGTGGTTCAAACCACAGAGTGGAGTCAAATATAACACCAAGGTTCCTGCCTATGGAATTGCAGCTGTCGATTCTCATGTTGACCTGACCCAGTTTCTTGATGAGGGAGTTCGGGCCCATGAGCATGATCTCTGTTTTGTCGTCATTTAGTTAAAAAAAAGTTATTGCTCATCCAAGTTTTCACTTTACGGAGACAGTCAACAACAAAGGGGGGTACCAGAATGGGTTTTGTGTGGTTGTGGATTTGTGTGTCATCTGCATAACAGTGAAATCTGACTCCGAATTGACAGATGATCTGACCAAGGGGTAGCATACTAAACAGTAATGGACTTAACACTGAGCCTTGTCGGACATCTGGTGATACAGGGGCTGGGGGAGACCTGTAGTTGCCAAGGGAGACAAACTGTTGTCTTAGATAGATGGGAGTGGAACCAGACAATGGGTGTTCCAGAAACTCCAAGAAGCCTCTCAATAAGGTCAGTTAAAATCTTATAACCGACAGTGTCAAATGCTGCAGAGGGGTTTTGTGTCACAACACAATGCCACAGATGTTTTGAGGGAGCGTGCAATTGGCATACTGACTGCAGGAATGTCCACCAGAGCTGTTGCCAGATAATTTAATGTTAATTTCTCTACCATAAGCCGCCTCTGTATTTCTGTCTATAATTAAGCCCTTTTGTGGGGAAAAACTCACCCATGGCTGTTTTCCTTGTATAAACTGTAACTTTGTAAAAAAAAAAAAAAAATTGTTGCGTTTTATATTTTTGTTCAGTATATATTCATTCTGTTTTAGCCCGGTAAAGCCTGATCATCTTATTATATGCTAAGCCCTTACGATTATAACTAAATATACTTATTTCACAACTTACCATAGTGAGATACAAGTTTCAAGTATACTTCCCATAAATCATGCCTGTAAAAGTACCATGATGATCAAGCTGCTAGACACAGTTGTACATGAAAGTTACAACGTATATAACTGTCCCTCCCCTAAAAAGTCTCCCCCTATCCTGAGAAAGCTCTATCAACCCCCTCTCCAAATTTCACGTCTTGCACCTTTCATCACTTTCCTAATCACAGAGTGCATGACACGCCAAATGTCCCATACTTAACCACATTATGCCTCCCAGCTTAAACCTAAAGGTCTGAGTTTGGAGGTACATTTACTCTGTGGTCATTATAGCTGAGATATCTGTGGTCAAAAAGCAACAACAAAAAAACAGGCCAATGACTCAAAAGTGGAACAAAATGAAAAAAAATATATGAAACTGGTAAGAAAATAGACTACAGTGACTACCCAGGCGGCAGGTACACACACACACACACACACACACACACACACACACACACACACACACACACACACTCGGAGGCAAACTGCTCATTAAAGTATAGTGTCAAACTTGACCAGCAAGCCACAATCCAAAACAAAGGCCCTTCCAAGTCCGTTACTAAGCTCTGATCTAAAGTGAGTTTTCCGTTTTCACCTCATAAAACACAGTCATATTAGCTGATGTTTGATACACTAACCTCAAGTCAGCTCTGATCTACAGTCAGTTTTCCCATTTTCACTCCATATAATGGAAATGACTGTTGTCTCATACTCTGACTCCATATCCGTGCAAGTCAAGAGGCCACTTCACCCACGAGGATACATTTGTCTCATGGTTGTAGTGTAGTAGTGTTCCCAGCACCTGTCAGTCAGTCTCCCAGTCATCCAGTCCGGCGGTGGGATCTGGTTCTCACCTGTGGCCGACCGGGCCGGAGAGGCGATTAAACATTAAACCACTGCTCATCTCACTAATTAGACAGTAATTATTGTCTCCGAGTCAGCCCGACGTGGCGTTGCCTGACGGGACAACCGGATGGTGTGGGTGTGAACAGCCACTGGAGCTAGCCTAGCGCTATTTTAGCCGCTAAGACCCAGGGGTGGTGTCCCAAATGGAACCCGATCCAGTGCACTAGTTTTGACCAGAGCCCTATGGAACCTTGCCAAAGGTAGTGCACTATATAAGGAATGGAGCACCATTTGGGACGCAAACCAAGTGAGCGATGTGAGTTGGATCAGAAGCCAGCCAGCCCCATCTAGCCGGGTGCTGGATCCTCCCTCCCTCCTCCTCCTTTTCCCTTCAACCACAGCCACAGGGCCTCAGCAAGGTCGTTTCCTATGCAGAAAATAGTTTACACCATTAACACCCTGCAATTTCATTTAACATGGGGCTAGACAGTCTTGCTGGGTGGGTAGATCTCCTGTTGCGCAATAGCTCCATGTTCAACAGTCAACTACTGTAAAATATCAACCTTAAGTCTTGTAGACTTAAGAGAGATCAATTTAAAGCCTGCATCCTAAGGATAGTCAATAAGTGGACCCATAATTTGATTTACATGAAGGAAAGGCAGAGAGAAATGCAATCGAGCTAGTCGATGAGTGTCCATATGCCACACTGAGCTGGGAGCTGAGGTTTATGCGAATAGAAACCTTTTTATGGTAATATTGATTTGCTAGTTGATAGTACATTATATAACCACCAGCTCACCCCTCTGTTGCAGGACCAGGTCAATGGGTTCGTCATAAGGGTTAAAGCCAGGGTCCCCAATTACTCTCAGCCACTAGATGTTTTTTTTTCTTGAGCGGATGGTCGGGTCCGGAATATAGTTGTAGATAATTTGGTACACTGCATAAACAGATATAGTATTTAACAAAAAGAAACCTTGATTACACATTGGGATACAATCACGTACAAAACATTGTGAACACATGCTCTTTCCATGACAGACTAACCAAGTGTATCCTTCAAAATGTCACTCGTTTAAATCCACTTCTACATCAGTGTAGATGAAGGGGAGGAGACGGGTTTAAATAAGTATTTTTAAACCTTAAGACAATTGAGACATGGATTGAGTATGTGTGCCATTCAGAGGGTGAATGGGCAAGACAAAATATTTAAGTGCCTTTTGAATTGGGTATGGTAGTAGGCACCGGTTTGTGTCAAGAACTGCAACGCTACTGGGTTCTTCACGCTCAACAGTTTCCCGTGTGTATCAAGAATGGTCCACCAGCCAAAGGACATCCAGCCAACTTGACACAACTGTTTGGAAGCATTGGGAGTCAACTTGGGCCAGCATCCCTGTGAAACGCTTTCGACAACTTGAAGAGTCCATGTTCCTACCAATTGAGGCTGTTCTGAGGGCAAAAGAGGCGGGTGCAACTCAATATTAGGAAGGTGTTCTTAATGTTTGGTTTACTCTGTATATATAGTGTATTCAGACTCCTTGACCTTTTCCACATTTTGTTTCATTACAGCCTTATTCTAAAATGTTTTTAATTGTTTTTTCCCCCTCATCAAACTACACACACTACCCCATAATGACAAACCAAAAATAGGTTTTTAGATTTTTTTTGCAAATTTTATAGAAAATGAAAAACAAAAATATCCATTGACATATGTGTTCTGACCCTTTACTCAGTACTTTGTTGAAGCACTTTTGGCAGAGATTACATCCTCGAGCCTTCTTGGGTATGAGAAAAACAGCCCTGTCGCAGACCAGGATGTCTTGCTCCCAGACATACTAAATAACGTTTTTGCTCATTTGAGGACAATACAGTGCCACTGACATGGCCCGCTACCAAAACCTGCAGACTCCTTCACTGCAGCCGACGTGAGTAAAACATTTAAACGTGTTAACCCTCGCAAGGCTGCAGGCCCAGACGGCATCCCCAGCCGCGTCCTCAGAGCATGCGCAGGCCAGTTGGCTGGTGTGTTTACGGACATATTCAATCAATCCTTATCCCAGTCTGCTGTTCCCACATGCTTCAAGAGGGCCACCATTGTTCCTGTTCCCAAGAAAGCTAAGGGTAACTGAGCTGAACAACTACCGCCCGTAGCATTCACTTCCGTTCACAGACGACGCATTTGCAACCACACTTACACTGCCCTAACCCATCTGGACAAGAGGAATACCTATGTGAGAATGCTGTTCATCGACTACAGCTCAGCATTTAACACCATAGTACCCTCCAAACTCGCCATCAAGCTCGAGACCCTGGGTCTCGACCCCGCCCTTGCAACTGGGTACTGGACTTCCTGATGGGCCGCCTCCAGGTGGTGAGGGTAGGTAACAACATCTCCACCCCGCTGATCCTCCACACTGGGGCTCCACAAGGGTGCGTTCTGAGCCCTCTCCTGTACTCCCTGTTCACCCACGACTGCGTGGTCAAGCACTCCTCCCCCTATCCACATCGATGGGACAGTAGTGGAGAGGGTAGTAAGTTTTAAGTTCCTTGGCGTACACATCGCGGACAAACTGAATTGGTCCACCCACACAGACAGCGTTGTGAAGAAGGAACAGCAGCGCCTCTTTAACCTCAGGAGGCTGAAGAAATTTGCCTTGACACCAAAAGCACTCACAAACTTCTACAGATGCACAATCGAGAGCATCCTGTCGGGCTGTATCATCGCCTGGTACGGCAACTACTCCGCCCACAACCGTAAGGCTCTCCAGAGGGTAGTGAGGTCTGCACAACGCATCACCAGGGGCAAACTACCTGCCCTCCAGGACACCTACACCACCCGATGTCACAGGAAGGCCATAAAGATCATCAAGGACAAAAACCACCCGAGCCACTGCCTCATCCAGAAGATGAGGTCAGTACAGGTGCATCAAAGCAGGGACCGAGAGTCTGAAAAACAGCTTCTATCTCAAGGCCGTCAGACTGTTAAACAGCCACCACTAACATTGAGTGGTTGCTGCCAACATACTGACTCAATTCCAGCCACTTTAACAATGGGAATTGATGTAAAAAATGTATCACTAGCCACTTTAAACAATGCCACTTAATATAATGTTTACATTACTCATCTCATATGTATATGTATATGTATATGTATATACTGTACTCTATATCATCTACTGCATCTTTATGTAATACATGTATCACTAGCCACTTTACATTTACATTTACATTTAAGTCATTTAGCAGACGCTCTTATCCAGAGCGACTTACAAATTGGTGCAAATACCTATGACAACCAGTGGAACAGCCACTTGCATCTAAATCTTGTTGGGGGAGAAGGGGGTGAGAAGGATTACTTACCCTTACTTACCCTATCCTAGGTATTCCTTGAAGAGGTGGGGTTTCAGGTGTCTCCGGAAGGTGGTGATTGACTCCGCTGTCCTGGCGTCGTGAGGGAGTTTGTTCCACCATTGGGGGCCAGAGCAGCGAACAGTTTTGACTGGGCTGAGCGGGAACTGTACTTCCTCAGTGGTAGGGAGGCGAGCAGGCCAGAGGTGGATGAACGCAGTGTCCTTGTTTGGGTGTAGGGCCTGATCAGAGCCTGGAGGTACTGAGATGCCATTCCCCTCACAGCTCCGTGGCGAGCACCATGGTCTTGTAGCGGATGCGAGCTTCAACTGGAAGCCAGTGGAGAGAGCGGAGGAGCGGGGTGACGTGAGAGAACTTGGGAAGGTTGAACACCAGACGGGCTGCGAGCGTTCTGGATGAGTTGTAGGGTTTTAATGGCACAGGCAGGGAGCCCAGCCAACAGCGAGTTGCAGTAATCAAGACGGGAGATGACAAGTGCCTGGATTAGGACCTGCGCCGCTTCCTGTGTGAGGCAGGGTCGTACTCTGCGGATGTTGTAGAGCATGAACCTACAGGAACGGGACACCGCCTTGATGTTAGTTGAGAACGTCAGGGTGTTGTCCAGGATCACGCCAAGGTTCTTAGCGCTCTGGGAGGAGGACACAATGGAGTTGTCAACCGTGATGGCGAGATCATGGAACGGGCAGTCCTTCCCGGGAGGAAGAGGAGCTCCGTCTTGCTGAGGTTCAGCTTGAGGTGGTGATCCGTCATCCACACTGATATGTCTGCCAGACATGCAGAGATGCGATTCGCCACCTGGTCATCAGAAGGGGGAAAGGAGAAGATTAATTGTGTGTCGTCTGCATAGCAATGATAGGAGAGACCATGTGAGGTTATGACAGGGCCAAGTGACTTGGTGTATAGCGAGAATAAGAGAGGGCCTAGAACAGAGCCCTGGGGACACCAGTGGTGAGAGCGCGTGGTGAGGAGACAGATTCTCGCCACGCCACCTGGTAGGAGCGACCTGTCAGGTAGGACGCAATCCAAGCGTGGGCCGCGCCGGAGATGCCCAACTCGGAGAGGGTGGAGAGGAGGATCTGATGGTTCACAGTATCGAAGGCAGCCGATAAGTCTAGAAGGATGAGAGCAGAGGAGAGAGTTAGCTTTAGCAGTGCGGAGCGCCTCCGTGATACAGAGAAGAGCAGTCTCAGTTGAATGACTAGTCTTGAAACCTGACTGATTTGGATCAAGAAGGTCATTCTGAGAGAGATAGCGGTAGAGCTGGCCAAGGACGGCACGCTCAAGAGTTTTGGAGAGAAAAGAGAGAAGGGATACTGGTCTGTAGTTGTTGACATCGGAGGGATCGAGTGTAGGTTTTTTCAGAAGGGTGCAACTCTCGCTCTCTTGAAGACGGGAGGGACGTAGCCAGCGGTCAGGGATGAGTTGATGAGCGAGGTGAGGTAAGGGAGAAGGTCTCCGGAAATGGTCTGGAGAAGAGAGGAGGGGGATAGGGTCAAGCGGGCAGGTTGTTGGGCGGCCGGCCGTCACAAGACGGGATTTCATCTGGAGAGAGGGGGAGAAAGAGGTCAGAGCATAGGGTAGGGCAGTGTGAGCAGAACCAGCGGTGTCGTTTGACTTAGCAAACGAGGATCGGATGTCATCGACCTTCTTTTCAAAATGGTTGACGAAGTCATCTGCAGAGAGGGAGGAGGGGGAGGATTCAGGAGGAGGAGAAGGTGGCAAAGAGCTTCCTAGGGTTAGAGGCAGATGCTTGGAATTTAGAATGGTAGAAAGTGGCTTTAGCAGCAGAGACAGAGGAGGAAAATGTAGAGAGGAGGGAGTGAAAGGATGCCAGTCCGCAGGAGGCGAGTTTCCTCCATTTCCGCCGGCTGCCCGGAGCCCTGTTCTGTGAGCTCGCAATGAGTCGTCGAGCCACGGAGCGGGAGGGGGGGAGGACCGAGCCGGCCTGGAGGATAGGGGACATAGAGAGTCAAAGGATGCAGTAAGGGAGGAGAGGAGGGTTGAGGAGGCAGAATCAGGAGATAGGTTGGAGAAAGTTTGAGCAGAGGGAAGAGATGATAGGATGGAAGAGGAGAGAGTAGCGGGGAGAGAGAGCGAAGGTTGGGACGGCGCGATACCATCCGAGTAGGGGCAGTGGGAAGTGTTGGATGAGAGCGAGAGGGAAAAGGATACAAGGTAGTGGTCGGAGACTTGGAGGGAGTTGCAATGAGGTTAGTGGAAGAACAGCATCTAGTAAAGATGAGGTCAAGCGTATTGCCTGCCTTGTGAGTAGGGGAAGGTGAGAGGGTGAGGTCAAAAGAGGAGAGGAGTGGAAAGAAGAGGCAGAGAGGAATGAGTCAAAGGTAGACGTGGGGAGGTTAAAGTCGCCCAGAACTGTGAGAGGTGAGCCGTCCTCAGGAAAGGAGCTTATCAAGGCATCAAGCTCATTGATGAACTCTCCGAGGAACCTGGAGGGCGATAAATGATAAGGATGTTAAGCTTGAAAGGGCTGGTAACTGTGACAGCATGGAATTCAAAGGAGGCAATAGACAGATGGGTAAGGGGAGAAAGAGAGAAGACCACTTGGGAGAGATGAGGATCCCGGTGCCACCACCCCGCTGACCAGAAGCTCTCGGGGAATGTGCGAACACGTGGGCGGACGAGGGAGAGAGCAGTAGGAGTAGCAGTGTTATCTGTGGTGATCCATGTTTCCGTCAGTGCCAAGAAGTCAAGGGACTGGAGGAGGCATAGGCTGAGATGAGCTCTGCCTTGTTGGCCATGATCGGCAGTTCAGAGGCTACCGGAACTGGAACTCCCAGAAGTAGGTGTCTGGCGCTGGACCACCAGATTAGGGTGGTCGCGGCCACTGCTGGTGTGGAGCGTTTGTATGGTCTGTGCAGAGAGGAGAGAACAGGGATAGACAGACACATAGTTGACAGGCTACAGAAAAGGCTACGCTAATGCAAGGA